>NC_067495.1:82220880-82431253 GCF_947179515.1 Apodemus sylvaticus | reverse complement strand
TCTTTTTTTCATTCATAACATAGAGTTTATTCTAATGCATGCAAGTTCTGTGTGTAATATTTGCAGAATTTATTTTTATTTACTTTTTTGCAGTATTTTGTATTATAATTAGTCTCTTTGTTTCAGTTAATGTTGTTTATCCACAAACAAATTTTGGCTCACAAAAGACTAAATATCTATCAGATTTTGAATGTTTAGGTAAGATATTCATAAAAAAATAATGTGGTGAGAAATAAGTTGAAGGCCTGGGTTGTGAGATTTCTGAAGGAATATTAAAGATTTTTTTTCAGGGCCATGTCCTACTTTCATGTAAGATTCTGTGTTTCAGGTTAGCTGGGGTTGAAGAGTCAGCTGTAAATACCAGGATACTAGTACTCTTTAAGGGAAAGCTGTGCATCACTGGCAGAATTGATACTGGTTAGGTAGAGCTAAGAAAATTAGTGGTGATTAAGAAGAGACTTTCATTATGGAAGCAAAAATCTTGTGGAAGGAAGTGTTTCTTGAAAGCAGAGCAAAGCTGTGTTCCAGAGCCTACAACAACTATACCCCATGTTGGCAGATGAAATGGTACACACACACACACACACACACACACACACACACACACACACACACACGCACGCCACACGCGCGCGCACACACCACACACACACACACACATGCGCGCACACGCACATGCACACGCACACAAAGAGTCCAACAACTTGTACTGGTTTTGAAAGCATAAAGGGGCCCTTGGGGAATAATATGAGGAGTCAGGAAGGTGCATCCTCAGTGACAGTTTGAAGTCCCAGCACTATAGTCTAGAGTAGACATGCAAAGAAATTGAGGTTTGGCCCCGTGAAGAGAGCCTATGAAAAGCTATTAGTGAAGGTGGAATAAGTCATGGGGTATCACAGGATCCCAGCATTTTTGCATAAGCCAGTATCATGGGGATGACCACCAAAGAACATCAGCAGCAGTAGGATATATCCACCCTGAACCCTAGATGACAAGCTGTGTGTTTTACACAGCAATGCTGAAGAACTGATTTAAACCTTTGGAGGAGTTCAGGAGATCATGATTAGAGCTCAAATACTGGACAGTTGAAGATTTCTTTTTTGATTTCATTGTGACTCGTGCCCTGTTTTTTTTACACTGGAAGTAAGAGAGTATTTATCATCATCATCATCATCATCATCATCATCATCATCATCATCATTATTTTGCTGGAGTTTGCAACTGAGAGACTTTGAAATTTAAAATACATTAAATTTCAAAAGAAATTGGTCCGTTTAAAGGGATTGATATTTTTTTTAATTTTTTTTATTCGATATAATTTATTTACATTTCAAATGATTTTCCCTTTTCTAGCCCCCCACTCCGCGAAAGTCCCCGTAAGCTCCCTTCTCTTCCCCTGTCCCTCCCCACCCACCCCTTCCCACTTCCCCATTCTGGTTTTGCCGAATACTGCTTCACTGAGTCTTTCCAGATCAAGGGGCCACTCCTCCTTTCTTCTTGTACCTCATTTGATGTGTGGATTATGTTTTGTGTATTCCAGTTTTTCTAGGTTAATATCCACTTATTAGTGAATGCATACCATGATTCACCTTTTGAGTCTGGGTTACCTCACTTAGTATGATGTTCTCCAGCTCCATCCATTGACTAAGAATTTCATGAATTCATTGTAGAACATAGTAGAGCATGTATCCTTATTACATGGTGGGGAATCCTCTGGTATATGCCAGGAGTGGTATAGCAGAATCTTCTGGAAGTGAGGTGCCCAGTTTTCGGAGGAACTGCCAGACTAATTTCCAGAGTGGTTGTACCAATTTGCAACCCCACCAGCAGTGGAGGAGTGTTCCTCTTTCTCCACACCCTCTCCAACACCTGCTGTCTCCTGAATTTTTAATCTTAGCCATTCTGACTGGTGTAAGATGAAATCTCAGGGTTGTTTTGATTTGCATTTCCCTAATGACTAATGAAGTTGAGCATTTTTTTAAGATGCTTCTCCACCATCCGAAGTTCTTCAGGTGAGAATTCTTTGTTTAACTCTGTACCCCATTTTTAATAGGGTTGTTCGGTTTTCTGGAGTCTAACTTAAAGACCATGGTACTCTTATGGTTTTTTTATATTTTAAATGTGAGATCTTGAAGAAGAATAAGAAGTAAAGAGTTATGGCTTATATGAAATGCTTGCATGTGAAGTTCACAAGAAGGTCAGTGGCACTGGCTAGTTTGTTTCAGCCTGACACAAGCCAAAGTAGAAGGAGCCTCAGTTGAGAAAATGCCTCAGTGATACACAGCTATAAGACACATATACAGATGCTATTCAGCGTAAAATTGAAATCTATTCACCCTCAATTTAATATAAAGAAAAATGTTACAGTGTTGAGAAAACCTTTACTTTCAATGTTTTAAATGTTAAATTACAATGCAAATCACTCTACACTGCAAGGATTTAGTTTCTCCCACATTTCCACTGAAATAGAGTAACAAATTACATAAATGTATCCTGTGAAATAATTGTAAAATAACCCTTTTAACGGGCACATTTATTAACTTATATTTGCTTCTAATAAATAACAAAACTGAAAATAGATGAAAATATGAGTGTTCATGACAACTTTTCTCTACCAAAAACTTAAATAATTATAATTTCATTATAATCCTTATCTATACTGTGCCATCAAGCCTTCTCAGGACCAAGATCTCTCCTCCCTTTGATGTCCAACATGGCTGTTTTTGGTGGGTTGGTAAAGCAGGGGGAGGGAGGGTGGGATAGGATATTTTCAGAGGGGAAACCAGAAAAGTGGATAACATTTGAAATTTAAATAGAGAAAATATCTAATAAAAAAGAAGAAAAACACAGTTGAAGGGATCAAAAGCAAAACGTAAACTTTATCTATTTTGCTGTTGCAATAGACAGTGTTCACCTGCTCCACCTGGACATAATCCTCTCACCACACCCCCCCCCCCATTTCACATATTACATATTGTTTATGTTTTCTTCTTCATTTAATTTTTTTACATTTCCTGAACTCCAATATACAGGATTCCAATTCTTCATCCTAAAACAAAACAAAAACTGTTTCGTATATTTCCAGTGTTCTGGTTTTCTTTTCTTTTCTTTTTTTGTCTGCATATATGTTTTTTCTGCATTAAAATCAGTTATGGTGTTTTGTAGTCACTTTTGCCTCCTGCAAAAAAATTTTTTTCTTGGGTTAGATGTAAAAGTTAAACTTAAATATAAGGAAAATATTTAAGAGTATAGTTAAAAATTACATCGGTTTAAGAATATGGCAGTAGTAGATTATTCTGTAGGGTATATGACTTCTACAGCTTTTGATAATTGGCTAAGCTCTTAGTGTGCTGCCTGAATTTCCTCCCAATGATACGGTTTTGGGTCCAATTAGACATCTGTTGGTTACCCCAAGTTAATAGTGCCAGTACTATACCACTAAGATTATTTTACTATATCACCTATTGTTTTGGCACGCAAAGCTTATTCCTGGTTGGGGTTGTTGTTTGCTTTCTTCCTTTGACAGTTTCCATTTGGCATACAATTTTTATACAGTGACACCATGACTTCATGGCTGAAAGTTCAAGATAAGTTTCAATAGGAATGGCCCACAGAAATTCATGTGTTTGAATTCTCAACTCATATGGAAAGGCACTATTAAGAAATTTAGCCTTGTTGGAGTAATTTGGACATTGTTTGAGGAATTGTCACCGTGGGAGCAACCTTTGAGGTTTCATAAGTTCAAGCTATGCCCAGAAGGGCACATACTTGCTTCTGCTGCCTGTAAATGAAGATCTAGTGCACTTAGCACATTCTCCTGCATCATGTTTGTCTGCGCTCTCCCATGATGGTAAAGGAATAAATTTCTGAACCTGTAAGCCAGCCCCAATACAATGTTTTCATTTATAAGTGTTACCCTGATCATGGAATCTCTTCACACCAATAGAAACCTTACCAAAGACACTGTCTGTAGTGCTTAGAGTCATTAGCGATACAGCCTTATCTACCAGTTCTGAAATGGAACCAATGGCCATGGAAATGGCCTATATTATTTTAGGGTTCTCTTTGTCATTCTTTTACTTACTGTCTCAATTTTTACAATTTCTTTAATTCTAATCTCCTAATTATATATGGTCTTGTATTTGTGTTCTCACACCTAAAAGTAAAACTAATAGCTCTGTGACATTATTTTCTACATTTCTTTATTTTATTCTATTTTTTATTATTTTTATTTTTTATTATTTTTTATTTTTTAATTTTTATTGACTATATTCTTCACTTACATTTCAAATATTATACCCATTCCCAATTCACCCTCCCAGAAAACCCCCAATCCATCCTCCCAGAAAACTCCCAATCCATCCTCCCACCCCCTGCCTCCAAGAAGGTACCCCTCCTCCAAAACCACTTCTACCTACCACTTTCATATTCCCCACACTGGGGAATTTATTGAGCCTTCATATGACCAAGGACCTCACTCCAACCTATGCCAGACAAGGCATTCTTCCACCACTCTTTTGACTGGAACCATGTATAACACTTGGTAGATTTCTTAGTCCCTGCGAGCCCTGCGGGGGGGGGGGGTCTAGTTGGCCAACATCATCCTTCTTCCTATGGGACTGCAAACCCCTTCAGCTCCTCCACTCCTCTCTCAAAATCCTCCAGTGGAGACCCCACGCTCAGTCCAATAGTTTGGCTGCTGGCATCTGCCTGGGTATCTGTAAGGCTCTAGCAGAGCACCTCAGGAGACAACCATAACAGGCTCATTTCATCAAGAATTTCTTGTCATCCATAATAGCATCGGGGGTTGGTGACTGTTTATAGGATGAATCTCCAGGTAGGACAGTCTTTGGGCGAACTTTCCTTCACACAAAGTGAAGGAAAGGCTCTGCCCCACAAGTTGTCTCCATAATTGTTCCTGTGAGTATTTTGTTCCCTTTCTCAGTAAAACCTCAGTACCCACACATTGGTATTCCTCTATGAGCTTTGTGTGGCCTGCGAGTTGTATCTTCCTTATTCTGAGCTTTGGACTAATATCCACTTATCAGTGACTACATACCATGTGTGTTCTTTTGTGATTGGGTTACCTCATTCAAGATGACACTTTCTAGTTCCATCCATTTGACTAATAATTTCACTGTTTTTTAAAAGCTGAGTAGTACTCCATTGTGTAAATGTACCACATTTTTTTCTTTTTTTTTTCAAATTTTCAGTGTTTTTTTTTTTGAAAAAGGAAGTAAAAACACTTTATGATATAATTAAAGATGTACATGGAAAATATTTCAGATAAATAGAAAACATACATAGAAAAACACATTAAAACTGACAATTTTCATGGAAAATTAAAGAGTAAAGTGGTAGATGTGTAAAACATTGCTAAATTAATTGAAATATGAAATAGAAATGTTTTATGATAGAATTGAAGATTTACATGGAAAATATTTCTAATAAAATAGTAGAAAATATAGAAAAGTATGATAGAATTGAAGATTATCATGGAAAATTTTATATAGATATAATAATGGTAGTCATAAAAGTATTCCTAAGTTGATTCAAAGTGTTGATAAATGTGAAAATTTATATGGAAAATATTTCTGATAAAATTGAAGAAATATATAGAAAACATGTTAAAATTAAAGATTATCATGGAAATTATACAGATAAAATGATAGGCATAAAGATAATTCTAAGTTGATTGAAGGTAGAATTATAAACATTTTCAGATAAATTTGAAGATTTACATGGAAAATATTTCTGGTAAAATTCAAGAAATATATATGAAAACCTGTTAAAATTGACTATTTCATGGAAATTTTTACATATAAAATTGTAGATATAAAAACTCTTTCTAAGGTGGAATTAGAAAGCCCTTAAAGAGGAAAGACAAAAATCCCTTAAAGAATTACAGGAAAGCACAAACAGTCAAGTGAAGAAACTGAACAAAACCATCCAGGATCTAAAAGTGGAAGTCCAAAAATAAAGAATTCACAAAGTGAGACATCTCTTGAGATAGAAAACCTTGGAAAGAATTCAGGAGTCATAGATGCAACTATCAACAATAGAACACAAAAGATAGAAGAAAGAACCTTAGGTGCTGAAGATACAATAGAAAACATTGACTCAACAGTCAAAGAAAATGCAAAATGCATAAAGCTGGTAACCCAAAACATCCAGGAACTCCAGGACACAATGAGAAGGCCAAACCTAAGGATTATAGGTATAGACAAGAGCAAAGATTTCCAAATTAAAGGGCCAGTAAATATCTTCAACAAAATTTATAGAAGAAAACTTCCCTAACCTAGAGAAAGAGATGCCCATGAACATACAAGAAGCCTTCAGAACCCCAAACAGACTGGACCAGAACAGAAACTCCTCCCATCATATAATAATCTATACAACAAATTCACTAAACAATGAAAGAATATTAAAAACAGTAGGGGAGAAAGGGAAAATAAATTATAAAGACAGATCTATCAGAATTATACCAAATTTCTCACCAGAGACGATGAAAGCTAGAAGTTCCTGGGCAGATCTCATGCGGACCCTAAGAGAACACAAATGCCAGCCCATACTACTATACCCAGCAAAAATCTCAATTACCATATATGGAGAAACCAAGATATTCCATGATAAAACCAAATTTACAAAATATTTGTCCACAAATCCAGCCCTACAAAGGTTAATAGATGGAAAATGCCAACAGAAGGAGTGAAGCTACACCCTAGAAAAAGCAAGAATGTAATCTTCCAACAAACCCAAAAGAAAATACCCACACAAACATAAAAATAACATAAAAAATGACAGGAAGCAACAATCACTATTCCTTAATATCCCTTAAAAACAATTGACTCAACTCCCCATTAAAAAGACATAGACTAAGAGAACTATTCCTCATGTAAATCTTCAATTTTATCAGAAAATGTTTGTAATTCCCCTTTTAATTAATTTAGTAATGCTTTTCTATCATTTTATCCGCATTATTTTTCATGATAATCTTCAATTTTTATATGTCTTTCTATATATTTTCTCTTTTTTTATCAGAAATGTTTTTAATGTACCACATTTTCTATCTCCATTCCTCTCTTGAAGGACATCTGGGTTCTTTCCAACTTCTGGCTACCATAAGTAAGGTTGCTAAGAACATAGTGGAGCATGTGGCCTTGTTACATGTTGGAGCATCTTCTGCCCAGGAGTTGTATAGCTTATTACATGTTGGTGCATCTTTTGTTATATAGCAGGGTCCTCAGGTAGTACTATGTCTAATTTTCTGAGGAACAACCAAAATTATTTCCAGAGTGGTTTTTACCAGCTTTCAATCCCACCAGCAATGGAGAAGTGTTCCTCTTTCCCCACATCCTTTCCAGCATCTGCTGTCCCCTGAGTTTTTCATCTTAGCCATTCTGACTAGAATGAGGTAGAATCCCAGGGTTGTTTTTACTTGCATTTCCCTTATAACTAAGGATGCTGAGCATTTCTTTAGGTGCCTTAGCACCATTTGATTTTCCTCAGTTGAAAATTCTGCTTAACTTTGTACTCCATTTTAATAGGGTTATTTGACTCTCTGGAGTCTAACTTTTTGAGTTATTTGTATACATTATATATTAGCCCTCTATTGGATGTAGGATTGGTAAAGATATTTTCACAATTTGTTAGTTTCCATTTTGTCCAATTGAAAGTGTCCTTTGCCTTACAAAAACTTTGTAGTTTTGTGAAGTCCCATTTGTTGATTCATGTTCTTAGAGCATAAGCCATTGGTGTTCTGTTCAGAAAAATTTTCACTGTACCCATGTGTTCAAGGCTCTTCCCCACTTTCTCCTCTATAAGCTTCAGTGTATCTAGTTTTATGTGGAGGTCCTTGATCCCCATACACTTGAGATTTGTATAAGGAGATAAAAATGGCTCAATTTGCATTTTTCTGCATGCTGACTTCGAGTTGATCCAGCACCATTTATTAAAAATGCTCTCTTCCCCCCCCCCCCCCACCGCCGGATATTTTTAGTTCCTTTGTCCAATATCATGTGACTGTAGGTGTGGATTCATTTCTGTGTCTTCAATTATATTCCACTGAATTTCCTTCCTGTCTCTGTACCAATACCATAGAGTTTTTAATCACTATTGCTCTGTAGTAGAGCTTGAGATCAGGGATGGTGATTTCCCCAGAATTTCTTTTGTTGTGGAGAATAGTTTTTGCTATCCTGGGTATTTTGTTATTCCAAAGAAATTTGCAGATTGCTTTTCTAGTTCCATGAAGAATTGATTTGGAATTTTGATGGGGATTGCATTGAATCTGTAGATTGCTTTTGGTAAGATGGCCATTTTTACTATATTAGCCCTGCCAATCCATGAGCATGAAAGATCTTTCCATCCTCTGAGATCTTCTTCAAATTCTTTCTTCAGAGTCTTGAAATTCTTGTCATACAGATCTTTCACTTGCTTGGTTAGAGTCATCCCCAGGTTAGTAATATTGTTTGTGCTTATTGTTAAAGGTATCATTCCCCTAATTTCTTTCTCATTTTGTTTATACTTTGAGTAGAGGAAGGCTACTGATTTGTTTGAGTTACTTTAATATCCAGCCACTTTGCTGAAGTTATCAGTTTTAGGAGTTCTCTGGAGGAAATTTGTGGGGTCACTTAAGTGTATTATCATATCATTTCAAATGGTAATATTTTGACTTCTCCCTTTCCAATTTGTGTAAATTTGATCTCATTTTGTTGTCTATTGTTCTAGCTAGAATTTCAAGTACTGAATAGATAAGTAGTGAGTGGACAGCCTTGTCTGGTCCCTGATTTTAGTGGGATTGCTCCAAGTTTTTCTAAATTTAGTTTGTTGTTGGCTACTAGTTTGCTGTATACTACTTTCACTATGTTTAAGTATGGGCCTTGAATTACTGATCTTTTCAAGACTTGTAACATGAAGCAATGCTTAATTTTGTCTAATGATTTTTCATCATCTAATGAAATGATTTTTTTTCTTTGAGTTTGTATATGTATTGAATTACATTGATGGTTTTCTGTGTATTGAACCATCCATGTATCTCTGGCATGAAACCTACTTGATCATGATGAATGATCATTTTGCTGTATTCTTGGATGATGTTGGCAAGAATTATAATGAGTATTTTTGCATCAGTGTAAATAAAGGAAATTGGTCTGAAATTCCCTTTCCTTGTTTGGTCTTTGTTTGATTATAAGTTATAAGTGTAATTGTGGCATCATAGAAGGAATTGAGTAGTGTTCTTTTATTTCTATTTTGTGGAATAGTTTGAATAATATCAGTATTAAGTCTTCTTTGAAGATCTGATAGAATTACCCACAAAACCCATCTGGTTCGGGGCTTTTTTTTTTATTGGGAGAATATTAATGAGTACTTCCATTTCCTCAGGACTTCTAAGAATATTTAGATGGTTTATCTAATACTGTATTAACATTGGCACCTGGTATGTGTCTAGAAAATTTTCCATTTCATCCAGATTTTTCAATTTTCTTGAGTTTGAGATTTTGTAGTAGGATCTGATGATTTTTTTGAATTTCCTCAGTTTCTGTTGTTATATCTCTCATTTCATTTCTGATTCTATTTATTTTGGTAGTGCCTCTGTGCCCTCTGATTAGTCTGGCTAAGGGTTTATCTATCTTGTTTATTTTCTCAAAGAACCAACTCCTAGTTTTCTTGATTCTTTGTATAGTTCTTTTTGTTTCTATTTAGTTGATTTCAGTCCTGAATTAGAATATTTCTTGCTATCTCCTGCTCTTAGGTGTATTTGCTTCTTTTTGTTCTAGAGCTTTCAAGTGTGTTGTCAAGATGCTAGTATAAGCTCTCTCCATTTTCTTTTTGGAGGAACTTATCACTATGAGTTTTCCTGTATGGTTTTGTTCAGTTCCTTCACTTGTTTGTTTGTATTTTCTTGTAATTCTTTAAGAGAATTTTGTGTTTCCTCTTTAAGGGCTTCTACCTATTGACCCATGTTCTTTTGTGCTTCTTTAAGGTAGTTATTTATGTCCTTCATGGAGCTAGAAAACCTTGGAAAGAAATCAGGGGTCATAGATGCAAGCATCAACAAACAAAATACAAGAGAGCAAAGAAATAATCTCAGGTGCTGAAGATACCATAGAAAACATTTACTCAACAGTCAAAGAAAATGCAAAATGCAAAAAGCTTATAACCCAAAACAGCCATGAAATACAGGACAAAATGAGAAAACCAAACCTAAGGATTATAGGTATAGAAAAGAGCAAGGATTTACAACTTAAATGGCCAGTAAATATCTTCTGCAAAATTATAGAAGAAAATTTCCCTAACCTAAAGAAAGATATGCTCATGAACATAAGAGAAGCCTACAGAACTCTAAACAGACTGTACCAGAACAGAAACCATCATATAATAATAAATACACCAAATGCACTAAACAAAGAAAGAATATTAAAAGCAGTAAGGGAAAAAGGTCAAGTAACATATAAAGGCAGACCTATCAGAATTACACCACACTTTTCACCAGAAACAGTGAAAGCTAGAAGATCCTAGGCAGATGTCATGCAGACCATAAGGGAACACAAAGCTACTAAACCAAGCAAAAAATTACCATTGATGGAGAAACCAAGGTATTCCATGGGAAAAATAAATTTACACAATATCTTTTGACAAATCCAGCTTTTCAATGGATAATGAATGGAAAAAAAACAACAAAAGGTGGGAAACTACACATTAGAAAAAGAAAGAAATTAATCTTTCAACAAGTCCAAAAGAAGAGATCTACATGAATGTAACTCCACCTCTAATAACAAAAATAACTGGAAGCAACAATTACTTTTCTTTAATGTCTCTTAATATCATTGGACTAATTTCTCCAATAAAAAGATATAGACTAACATACTGGATATCTAAACAGGACCCAAAATTTTGCTATATCCAAGAAACTCACCTCAGGCACAAAGTCAGACACTACCTCAGAGTAAGAGCGTGGAGAACAATTTTCCAAGCAAATGGTCCCAAGAAACAAGCTGGTGTAAACATTCTATTATTGAATAAAATCAACTTTCAACCTAAAGTATTCAGAATAGATAAGGAAGGAGACTTCATACTCATCAAAGGAAAATCTACTGAAATAAACTCCCAATTTTGAACATCTTTGCTCCAAATACAAGGGCAACCACATTTGAAAATGAACTTTACTAAAGGTCAAAGCACACATTGCATCTCACACAATAATTGTGGGAGATTTCAACACCCCTCTCATCAATGGACAGATCACGGAAACAAAATCTAAATAAAGACACGGTCAAACTAACAGAAGTTATGTGCAAAGTGTATTTAACAGATATCTATAAAACATTTTATCCTAAAACAAAGGAATAAAACTTCTCAACAACTCATGGTACCTCCTCCAAAGTTGACATATACTTGGTTATAAGCAGATCTCAATAGATATAAGAAGATTGAAACAATCCCGTGCACCTTAACAGATCACCATGGACTAGGGTTGGTCTTCAATAACAACAAAAACAACAGAAAGCCCACATTCATATGGAAACTGAGCAACATTCTACTCAACTATAATTTGGTCAAGGAAGAAATAAAGAAAGAAATTAGAAACTTTTAGAATTTAATGAAAATGAAGGGACAACATACCCAAACTTATGGGATACAATGTAAATAGTGCTATTATGAAATCTCATAGCTCTGAGTGCCTCCAAATAGAAGCTGGAATGAAGATACACTAGCAGCTTGACAGCATATCTGAAGGCTCTAGAACAAAACGAAGCAAATACAGCAAAAGGAGTATGCTGTTCAAAATGAGCAAACTCAGGGCTGAAAACAACCAAGAAGAAACAAAAAGAACTGTACAAAGAATGAACCAAACAAGGATATGGTTCTTTGTAAAAACCAACAAGATAGAAAAACCCTTAGCCAAACTAACCAGAGGGCACAGCAACAGTATCCAAATCAACAAAATCAGAAAGAAAAAGGAAGACATAACAACAGATACAGAGGAAATCAAAAAAAAAAAATCATACTCTACTACAAAAGACTATACTCAACAAAACGAGAAAATATAGATGAAATGGACAATTTTGCAGACAGATGCCAGGTACGAACATTAAATCCTGATCAGATAAATGATTTAAATAATCCCAGAACCTCTAAAGAAATAGAAGCCGTCATTAATAAACTCACAACCAAAAAATGACCAGGCCCACATGGGTTAATGCAGAGTTCTATCAGACCTTCAAAGAAGATCTAATGCTAATACTCTTCAAACTATTCCACAAAATAGAAAAAGAAGGAACACTACCCAATTCATTCTATGAAGTCACAATTACTCTGATATGTAAACCACTCAAAGACCCAACATAGAAAGAAAACTTTAGACCAATTTTCCTTATGAATGTCGATGCAAAAATACTCCATAAAATACTTGCCAGCTGAATTCAAGAATACATCAAACTGATCATCCACCAGGATCAAGTAGGCTTTATCCCAGGAATGGTGGGGTGGTTCAATATACAGAAATCCATCAATGTAGTTCATTACATAAACAAACTCAAAGGAAAAAAACTCATGATCTTTTAATTAGATGCTGAGAAAGTTTTTGACAAAATTCAACATTCCTGCATAATTGAAGTCTTAGAAAGATCAGAAATTCAAAGCCCATAGGTAAACATAGTAAAGGCAACATACAACAAACCAGTAGCCAACATCAAACAAAATGGAGAGAATCTTGACACAATCACACTAAAATCAAGGACTATATTAGGCTGTCTACTTTCTCCCTACCTGTTCAATATAATACTCAAACTTCTAACCAGAGCAATTAAATAACAAAAGGAGGTTAAAGGGACACAAATTGGAAAGGAAGAAGTCAAAGTATCAGTATTTGCAGGTGATAGTATAATTAAGTGACCCCAAAAGTTCCACAAGAGAACTCCAAAACCTGATAAACAACTTCAGCAAGAGGCTGGATACAAAATTAACTCAAACAAATCAGTAGCCTTCCTATACTCAAAGGATAAAGAGGCTGAGAAAAAAATAGGGAAATGACACCATTCACAATAATCACAAATAATAAAAAATAATTTGGTGTGACTCTGACCAAGCCAGTGAAAGATTTATATGATGATAACTTCAAATCACTGAAGAAAGAAATCAAAGAAGTTCCCAGAAGATAGAATGGTCTCCTATGCTCATGGATTGGCAGGGATAATATAGTAAAAATGATCATCTTGCCTAAAACAATGTACATATTCAGTGTAATCCCCATCAAAATTCCAACTCAATTCTTCACAGAGATAATAAGAGCAATTTCAAAATTTATCTGGAATAACAAAAAACCCAAGATAGCAAAAACTATTCTCAACAATAAAAGAACCTCTGGTGGAATTACCATCTCTGACCTCAAGATATACTACAGAGCAATATTGATAACAACTGCATGGTATTGTTATAACAAGTGGCAGATAGATCAATGCAATAGAATTGAAGTCCCAGAAATGAACACACACACCTGTGGTCACTTCATCTTTGACAAAGGAGCTAAAACCATCTAGTGGAAAAAAGGCAGAATTTTCAACAAATGGTGCTAGATCAACTGGCTGTCAACATGTAGAAGGATGCAAATTGATCCATTCTTATCTCCCTGTGCAATACTCAAATCCAAGTGGATCAAGGGCCTCCACATAAAATCAGACACAATGAATCTAATATAAGAGTAAGTGAGCAAGAAACTGGAGTACATGGGCACAGGAGAAAATTTCCTGTAGAGAACACCAATAGCTTATGCTCTAAGATCAAGAACTGACAAATGGGACTTCAAAAAATTGCAAACCTTCTTTAAGGCAAAGGATGCTGTTAATAGGACAAAATGGCAAACGACAGATTGGGAAAAGATCTTTACCAATCCTACATCCAATGGAGGGCTAATATCCAGTAAATACAAAGACTCCTGATAAACAAATAATCCTATTAAAAATGGAGTACAGAGCTAAAGAAAGAATTCTTAACTGAGGACTACTGGATGGCTGAGAAACACCTAAAGAAATGTTCAACATCCTTACTCATCAGGGAAATGCACATGAAAACAACCCTGAGCTTTGACCTCACAGCAATCAAAACGACTAAGATCAAAAACTCAGGGAACAGCATATGCTGTAGATGATGTAGAAGAAGGGGAACACTCCTCCATTGCTGGTGGCATTGCAAGCTGGTTAATCAACTCAGGAAATATATAATAAGGACACATGCACCACTATGTTCACAGCAGCCTTATTTATAATATCCAGAAGCTGGAAAGAGCTCAGATGTTCTTCAACAGAGCAATGGATAAAGAAATTGTGGTATATATACACAATAGAGTATTATCCATCTATTAAAATCAATGAATTAATGAAACTTTTAGGCAGATGAATGGAACTAGAAAGTGTCATCCTGAGTGAGGTAACCCAATCACAAAAGAACACACATGGTCTGCACTCACTGATAAGTGGATATTAGCCCAAAAGCTCAAAATAAACAAGTTACAATTCACAGACCATGGGAAGCTTACGAAGAAGAACTTGAGGGAGCTTTGTTTCCTCTGAAAAAGGGAACAAAATACTCACAGGGGCAATAATGGAAGCAAAATGTGGAGCAGAAACTGAGGAAAGACCAACCAGAGGCTGCCCTACATGAGGATTCATCCTATAAACAATCACCAAACCCACCAAAATATTATGGGTGACAAGAAGTGCATACCTAAAGGAGCCTTTTATGGCTGTCTCTGGAGGGGCCCTGCCAGATCCTTACACATACAGAGACAGATGCTAGCAGCCAACCATTGGACTGGGTGTGGGGTTCCCAGTGGAGAAGTTTGAGGAAGGACTGGAGGAGTTAAAGGGTTTTACAGTCCCATGGGAAGAACAATGAGGTCGGTCTTCCAGATGCTCCAGGTCTCCCAGGGAATAAACCATCAACCAAGGGGTACAACATGGATCCAGCCAAAAGTGTGACAGAGGAATGCCTTGTCAGATGTCAGTGGGAGGAGAGGTCCTTGGTCCTGTGAAGGCTCAATAGATCCACCAACAAAGGAAAATCAAGGGGGAAGAGGTGGGAGTGTTCAGGTAGAGGGGCATATACTTGCAGGCAGAGGGTGGGAGGATGGGTTGGGGGTTTGGGGGAGGGGTGAAACAGGGAAAGATTTTAGCGTTGGAAATGTAAATGAAGATTACATTCAATAAAAATGTGAAAAATATGATAAAAAGTTCTAGTTTTATAGTTCATTGTGTATAGTTTATTAATGTATAAAAACAATTTCTTAAAATATTGTTATGTGATCAATCATGGTATTCACTCACTGATAAGTGGATATTAGCCTAGAAACTTGGAATACTCAAGACATAATCCACATGTCACATGATGTCCAAGAAGAACTGAGGAGTAGCCACTGGTTCTGGAAAGGCTCAGTGCAACAGTATAGGGCAATACCAGAACAGGGAATTGGGAAGTGGTGGATGGTATGTGGTGGAGGGAAGAGGGCTTATGGGACTTTCAGGGATCAGAGAGCCAGAAAAGGGGAAATCATTTGAAATGTAAATAAAAAATATATTGAATAAAAAAAGAAAGAAAGGTTGAAAGAAAGGTTGAAAGAAAGGGTGAAAGAAAGAAAGAAAGAAAGAAAGAAAGAAAGAAAGAAAGAAAGAAAGAAAGAAAGAAAGAAAGAAAAGCCATGGATGGTTATCTATGCACACATTTGGTTTTCTATTACAATGTGATATTAGTAGCTCAGTACATGAGCTACTAATACATATATGTATGTTTTTGGTCAAACCAGAACATAATATGTTAAAATAAACCTCTGAATCCATTTCTCTGTTTCTGAGAACCGCTGTATTGTACTTTTTATTATGATGAGTAATTTCTGAAAAAAATTATTCTTTTTTGCCAGGAAATATAATTTTCAATAAAGTTGAAATGTCCTTTTATGGTGTACTTTGCCTTACAGAAACTTTGTAATTTTATGAGGTCCCATTTGTCAATTCTTGATCTTAGAGCATACGCTATTGGTGTTCTGTTCAGAAACTTTCTCCCTGTACCGATGTCCTCAAGGGTCTTCCCCAGTTTCTTTTCTATTAGCTTCAGAGTGTCTGGCTTTATGTGGAGGTCCTTGATCCATTTGGAGTTGAGCTTAGTACGAGGAGACAAGGATGTTTCAATTCGCATTCTTCTGCATGCTGACCTCCAGTTGAACCAGCACCATTTGTTGAAAAGGCTATCTTTTTTCCATTGGATGTTTTCAGCCTCTTTGTCGAGGATCAAGTGGCCATAAGTGTGTGGGTTCATTTCTGGATTTCAATCCTGTTCCATTGATCTGCCTGCCTGTCACTGTACCAATACCATGCAGTTTTTAAGACTATTGCTCTGTAGTATTGCTTGAGGTCAGGGATACTGATTCCCCCAGACTTTCTTTTGTTGATGAGAATAGTTTTAGCTATCCTGGGTTTTTTGTTGTTCCAGATGAATTTGATAATTGCTCTTTCTAACTCTGTGAAGAATTGAGTTGGGATTTTGATGGATATTGCATTGAATCTGTATATTGCTTTTGGCAAAATGGTCATTTTAACTATATTGATTCTACCGATCCATGAGCATGGGAGGTTTTCCCATTTTTTGAGGTCTTCTTCCATTTCCTTCTTCAGAGTCTTGAAGTTCTTGTCATACAGATCTTTCACATGTTTGGTAAGAGTCACCCCAAGATACTTTATACTGTTTGTGGCTATTGTGAAGGGGGTCATTTTCCTAATTTCTTATTCAGCCTGCTTATCCTTTGAGTATAGGAAGGCCACTGATTTACTTGAGTTGATTTTATAACCTGCCACTTTGCTGAAGTTGTTTATCAGCTGTAGGAGCTCTCTAGTGGAGTTTTTTGGGTCACTTAGGTAGAGGACAAATCGGCAACCAACAAATTGGGAAAAGATCTTCACCAATCCTACATCAGATAGAGGGCTAATATCCAATATATATAAAGAACTCAAGAAGTTAGACTCCAGAAAACCAAACAACCCTATTAAAAAATGGGGTACAGTGTTAAACAAAGAAGGACTTCGGATGGCGGAGAAGCATCTAAAAAGATGCTCAACTTCATTAGTCATTAGGGAAATGCAAATCAAAACAACCCTGAGATTTCATCTTACACCAGTCAGAATGGCTAAGATTAAAAATTCAAGAGACAGCAGGTGTTGTAGAGGGTGTGGAGAAAGAGGAACACTCTTCCACTGCTGGTGGAGTTGCAAATTGGTACAACCACTCTGGAAATCAGTCTGGCGATTCCTCCAAAAACTGGCCACCTCACTTCCAGAAGATCCTGCTATAACACTCCTGGGCATATACCCAGAGGATTCCCCACCATGTAATAAGGATACATGCTCTACTATGTTCATAGCAGCCCTATTTATAATTGCCAGATGCTGGAAAGAACCCAGGTATCCCTCAACAGAAGAGTGGGTGCAAAAAATGTGGTATATCTACACAATGGAGTACTATTCAGCCATTAGAAACAATGAATTCATGAAATTCTTAGGCAAATGGATGGAGCTAGAGAACATCATACTAAGTGAGATAACCCAGACTCAAAAGGTGAATCATGGTATGCACTCACTAATAAGTGGATATTAATCTAGAAAACTGGAATTCCCAAAACATAATCCACACGTCAAATGAGGTACAAGAAGAAAGGAGGAGTGGCCCCTGATTCTGGAAAGACTCAGTGAAACAGTATTCGGCAAAACCAGAACGGGGAAGTGGGAAGGGGTGGGTGGGAGGACAGGGGAAGAGAAGGGGGCTTACGGGACTTTCGGGGAGTGGGGGGGCTAGAAAAGGGAAATAATTTGAAATGTACATAAATTATATCGAATAAAAAAAATAAGTGGATATTAACCTAGAAAACTGGAATACCCAAAACATAATCCACACATCAAATGAGATACAAGAAGAAAGCAGGAGTGGCCCCTTGTTCTGGAAAGACTCAGTGAAGCAGTATTCAGCAAAACCAAAACGGGGAAGTGGGAAGGGGTGGGTGGGAGAACAGGGGAAGAGAAGGGGGCTTACGGGACTTTCGGGGAGTGGGGGGCTAGAAAAGGGGAAATCATTTGAAATATAAATAAAAAATTATATCGAATAAAAAATTTAAAAAAAAAGAAATGTCCTTTTATTATTGTAATCTGAGCCCAATCTGCTTCCCCCTAACCTACATCTCCTTGTCTTGTAAGTACAATCAGAAGTCCTCCCTCCTAGCTGCTCACATCTTCTGTGACCTCAGTAATTCTGCCTGCACCCTCACTGGACCATCACAGAAAACTGTCATGTTCAAAAAGACTGTTTCTCATAGTGTTGTTTCTTTTTTGCACTGTCTGAGTTTTAAGGGATATGATTTTGTACAATGAGCATTTAAGTCTAAAATAAGGTTTTTGGTGTGTAAAACTTAGATATGTTTGCATTGATTTCACTGGGACATTGGTCACACTTACATTCTTGAAAATAAAGTCGCATAATTTAAAAAAAAATGTTATGCTGTTAAAATTTCTGATTTCATTAGAGAATCAGATGTGTCATGTGATGTTTTCCTGGAAGCTGATTTATGAGAAGATATCTTGCTGAATAAGACATGACCGAGGATGTTTAGCTGAGGCAGACACTTGAGAGAATATGTGGTGTTTGGAAAGAGTATAAGTACAACCTAACAGACAGGGAACAATGTTCTTGCATTGGTTTACCTCTCAATGCTTTGTTGTTCTTTGCTGATCTTTACTTGTTGTGTGTAGAGAAAAAAGCCCCACTCAACTTCTGGTATATTGGTGGCATCTTGCTTCTGTGGACTACTGATGAATCAGTGGCCCATTCTCTTTTCTTCTGGATTGAACAACAGCTACTGCTTCATGTTTAACATTTCCCAATTGAACTGGACTGACACTTCTTATTCAGGTTTGATGTTTTAGACTGGACTGCTGATATCCTGACAACAAATATTAAAATAGTCTCAAAGAATTACTTATATGCAGGTCCACATCATCAATGTCATATTAACCAACTGCTTCTGTTATCTCTGCTCATTTGGATAGAAGAAAAGTTGAAGACTTCAAGAAACCTAAGTAAAGTACATTTTGAAAAATCTAAGCTTACAGTGTTCTTATCAACATTATATTTCTATAAGATATATTTTCCTTGCTTTTCTCTCAAGTTAAGTACCTGAACAGAAACAATCCACTTTTCAAAACATTGGCCATAGAAGAAAATGCAAAATTACAAAAGAAAGATAGCCAAGGAAAAATACCTAGAAGTATGTATACAAATACTGTTGTACAAAATGAGTAGATCTCAAGTGATTGGAAGAAACCTGCTAAAGAAAATAGTTTTCCAGCCAACCCTGAGACCAAATAATGGGGAGAATCCAGAAAATTGTCAGCAGCCAGTGAATTTTAATTTTTTTTTCAAAAAATATGATTCTTCATTTGTCAGGCTAAACAGAATTTAATTTCTTTCAAATTATGTTTCTTGGAACAGGGATGTGATTTCTATACTTGTAAAAGTTGTAATCTAATAATAGGGTCTCATAGGAAATTGTTTTTTCTGGAAAGGAGAGAATACAAAAACAAAATCAGACACTGTGTTACATAAGAAAACAGCCAGGAGGTATAACTATAGGCTAAAAATCCATGATAGAATAGTTTAAGCTCAAAAGTGGCAGTGATAGAAAATAAATCTCACTTGGTACAGTCATCCTCAAAAGTGGGAAAAGAACTAAATGCACATATTCCTGATTCTTCTCCAAATTGTTCAATTTTCTTTTTTACCATGCATCAAATATCACACACACACACACACACACAAACACACACACGCACACACACACCATACATGATAGTGCCAAAGGAAATAGTGTTTGTGTGTGTGCATGTGTGTGTGCATGTGTGTGCATGTGTGTGTGTGTGTGTGTGTGTGTGTGTATTATATTTTATCTCTGTCATTAGATGTGACTCACAGAAGAGATAGGCTTTAAAAGCCATCTTATTATAACAACAGACTCTTCTCCTGGGAAATCTGGATGCTAGAAATGATTTATACAAAAAGCAATGAATAAGATTCTCCAATTTTCTGAGGAACCTCCAAACTGATTTCCAGAATGGTTGTACCAGCTTGAAAACCCACCAACAATGGAGAAGAATTTCTCTTTCCCCACATCCTCTCTAGTATCTGCTGTCTTCTGAGGTTTTCATCTTAGTGATTCTGACTGGTACAAGTTAAAATTATTATTATTATAGCGATTCTATTCTTTGTTTGGTTGCTTGCTTCTTTTTTAATGTTTGTTTTTGTTTTGTTTTATTTTACCCATGAAGATGACTATTGTTCTTTTGAGGTCTATAAGCCATTGTGTTGGACTTTTGATGGGAATTTCATTGAATCTGTATGTTGCTTTTGATAAGATGGTATACTGGCTAGTTTCATGTGTCAACTTGACACAGGCTGGGGTTATCACAGAGAAAGGAGCTTCAGTTGGGGAAGTGCCTCCATGAGATCCAGCTGTGGGGCATTTTCTCAATTAGTGATCAAGTGGGGAGGGCCACTTGTGGGTGGTACCACCTTTGGGCTGGTGCTCTTGGGTTCTATAAGAGAGCAGGCTGAGCAAGCCAGAGAAGCAAGTCAGTAAGAAACATCCCTCCATGGCCCCTGCATCAGCTCCTGCTTCCTGACCTGTTTGAGTTCCAGTCCTGACTTCCTTTAGTTATGAACTGCAACACGGAAGTGTAAGCTCAATAAACCCTTTCTTCCCCAACTTGCTTCTTGGTCATGATGTTTGTGCAGGAATAGAAACCCTGACTAAGACAAATTGGTACCAGCATAGTTGGGTATTCCCGTGACAACCTGACTGTGTTTTGGGGAGGATTGCGGAAGGACTTTGGAACTTTGAGCTAGAAAAACTGCAAAGTTCTGTAGGAGCTTGGAAGACAATGTTACGAACAGTGCAGAAGATGAAGGCCTGGCTTGTGAAATTTCAGAGGGAAGACTCTTAAAGTGGCCATGTTTTGATTGTGAAGATTCTGTGGTTTTGATTAGCTGGGGCTGAAGAATCAGCTGTAAGTAACAAGATACCAGAACCACTAAAGTAAACCTTTGTGTTACTGGGACTATTGATGCTGGTTAGCTGGAGCTAAGAAATTAGCGTTGATTAAGAAGAGACCAGCATCACTGAGATGAAATCTTCATGGAAGTGTTTTCTGAGAGCACAGAGAGTGTATTCCAGAGATAGCCACAGTTGTATTTTGTGCTGAGGCTGGACTTGGTACTGTGTAAGAGTCACCCAGATGATACTTGTTTTGAAGGCATGAATGGGTCATGAAGAGCAGCTGAGGCTCTTGGCACAGTGAGAGGCCACGGAAGGCCATTGGTGAAGGTACAGCCTCAGTTGCAATTGATGGCCCAGGACTTGAATGGGTCATGCATAGGAGCAGAGGCTTGTCACCATGAAGAGAGCCTATGAGAGGCTATTGGTGAAGCCTAATTACAGTAGAAGTCAACAGTGTTTTGGAGATGCCAGTACCATAAGATGACCACCAAGAACAGCAGTAGCAGTGGAGTACAGGCAGCTGGAGCCTAGAAGACAAGCTGTGTGCTACAAAGGGCAGGACTGAAGAAGTGACCCAAGCCCTTGTAGGATCCCAGAAGATCACGAGATGGATCCCAGACATTGCACATTTGGAGTTTGAGTTTTGCTTTTGGTTGTGACTGTGCCCTGATATGTTTCCCTCTTGAAGAAAGAAAGTATTTTAGTGGAGCCTTTGAATTTTAAAAATATTGGACATTTAAAGGTGATTGAACTTTTAATATGTAAAGACTGTGGGACTTTTAAAGTAATTTAGATCTTGGGGATGAATAAGAAAGTAAGGATTGAGGCTTATTAGTGATGTGTTTGTGTGTCAAGTTGACAAGGGGTCAATTGTACTGGCTAGTTTCGTGTGTCAACTTGACACAGGCTGGAGTTATCACAGAGAAAGGAGCTTCAGGTGAGCAAGTGCCTCCATGAGATCCAGCTGTGGGGCATTTTCTCAATTAGTGATCAATTGGGGAGGGCCCCTTGTGGGTGGTGCCATCCCTGGGCTGGTGCTCTTGGGTTCTATAAGAGAGCAGGCTGATCAAGCCAGGGCAAGCAAGCCAGTAAGGAACATCTCTCCATGGCCTCTGAATGAGCTCCTGCTTCCTGACCTGCTTGAGTTCCATTCCTGACTTCCTTTAGTGATGAACTGCAACGTGGAAGTGTAAGCTCAATAAACCCTTTCCTCTCCAACTTGCTTCTTGGTCATGATGTTTGTGCAGGAATAGAAACCCTGACTAAGACAGATGGCTAATTTTTTTTTTTTTTTACTATGTTCATCCTATCTATCCATGAGAATTGGAGATCTTTATATCTTCTGATGTTCTCATAATGTTCTGATGTCATCTGCAAAGAGAGTTATTTTCACACATGTGTTTCACTTGGTTGGTTATAGTTACAATATATATTAAGCTATTTGTGGCTACTTTGAAGGGTATTTTCTCCAAATTTCTTCTTACTCATTTATGATTTGGATATAGGAGGTCTATTGAAGTTTTTAATTAATTATGTTTCTACCCACTTTTGTGAAGGGAATATGAGCTATAGTAGTTTCCTGGTAGAATTTTTGGGGTCACACACACACACACACACACACACAGCACATTATTTGCAATCTGTGCTTCACTGACTTCTTCCTTTCCAATGAGTATCACTTTGATCTCCTTTAATTGTTCATTGTTCTTGCTAGAACTTCAAGTAATACATTGAACACATGAAAACTGGAAAACATGGTTTGTCTCTGATTTTAGTATAATTGCTTCAAATTTCTCTCCATCTAATTTTATGGGGGATATACCCTTTTTCTAAATTGACTTTATTTTGTTTAGGTATGCAATTTGTATGTCGTATATCTTTAAGACTTTTATGAAAGGTTTTTTCTGCATCAAATGAGATAATCACCTGTTTTCTGGATTTTGTTGTTGTTGTTTATTGTTTTTAATTTTCAGTTTATCTACATGTTAAAATTATTATATGAAGCATTTATATATGTTGATCTATCCTTGTATCTATGGGATACAACCTACTTGAACTTAGTGAATGATGTTTTTGATAGGTTCTGAGATTCAGTTTTCAGTTACATTAAGTAGTTTTGTATCATTCCTCATAGATGTTTGTGATGTGTGTTTTTCTTGATGTTCAGTAAATTTATTTGTATATTTTAGTGTTTAGGATATAAAGTTGGTAAAAATCATATATCCTATATCTAAAGGATATATAGTTGGTAAAAATATTTTTCCATTCTGTGCCCTGCTGTGTTTTTCAAGATAATTCTTTCTGCCATAAATAAGCTTTTCAATTTAATGAGGTCCCATTTGTTCATCTATCTTCTTAGAGTTTCTGTTAATGGTTTGATGTTCAAAAATTCTTTTCCTATGTCAATGAATTCAAGACTATTTTTCCCATTCTCTTCCATCAGATTTTAGTGTGTCTCATTTTATATTGATGATTATAGAGACTTTGAATGTTCTATCTGATAATATTGGAGATTTTACATTTATCTTCTGCCTCAGAAATGACAACTTTGAAACTATAATTATTTTAGCCATTTATTTCTAAGTCTTGGAGCATATTTCTGAGTTAGACTAGCTTTTTCAACACTTCTTATTCCCTTTTCATTCATCAAATTACTTACAGTACAGTAGATATTCTTTCAGAATATAAAGATACATTAATAAACAAAATTATGGTTTATTTCTGTTTCATGTTTCCATTTTAGTGAAGGCAGATAGGCAACAACGTAGAGCATAATGGAAAAAGAAGACTATTTGAATTTTAGTATAAATGGTCTGTAAAAGATAAAATCATAAGAAGTGAATGAAACCAAATTTAGAATGTATACATTTTATCTGAAAATATGTTGATGAAGATGATGTTAATACTTGGATAAAAGGAGAATGAAAAATCCAGGGAGAAGATATGTCAAGAGCTTTTAGGTAATAACATTAGTAAAAGTATAAAAGTTTGTACTTCTGAAATTCCCAGTGTTCTAGAAAAGTTTTAATTTATAGATAGCAAATATTTACTATAAAGAGCTAGATACAAACATTTGAGATGCGGTCATTGTTAAGCTAGCTACTATTCAACCTTGCTATTGTAGCCAGAAAAAATCAAAGACAAAATGAAAAGAAATAATTTGAGCTAAATTGATATCTTTTATAGAGATAGTGTACTATGAATTATTAATATTTCTTATGTCATAAAATATTAATTGTTATAATAATGTAAATATAGAAATTCTTCTGGGCTGTATTAAGTTAGGCTGGATTAGGTTTGAACTAAAGAGAACATTTCTCTTATTCATGATCCATGAAGTGAATTCAGGGGGAAAAAAACATAAAGAAAGTAGAAGATGAGTTAGCAGGATGGTGTGAGGCTGCATATGTCCTACTGAATCTGTTGTAAGTATTATGTTCTTTAACAGATACTCTGACTGAGAAGCTCAGAAATCTATTGTAGTATGACGTAGTCCACATGAAATTCTGAGTTGAACATCTCATTAATAAGTGACTTCTGTAAATTCTGATGATATAGTCTCAAGTAGAAATGTAAATATTATATTGATAGGTTATGTAAAAATCTAAACAAAATATGTAAAATGTATTCTTAAAATTTTCCATGAAGCCCAAGACCCTGTTATTTTACAGTAATTCAAATGTTAAATCCAGGTTTTTAGTACTCATCATACATATTGATTTCTTGAGAAACATTGCTGTATCATTAAAACATGATGTCAGTAAGGAATGATAGATTAAAGACGGCATATTATGTAGTCTTAGGATGGTAAAGGTGTGAGAGAATGTAGCTAATGACTTCTGTGTATTATTGAGATAGTCAGAGGTAAGCTAGAAAATGTAATTCAGCAATTTTTCCCACTAATCTTTGGTTGAAATTCTTTAGTGCCATTCCCAACTATCACACAAAATTATTAACATGCCCATGGGATAATGTCACATTTCTCACTAAGTGATCTAGACAGAAGTGGAGAAGTATAAACAATACTGCAAAGGTTCTGAATTTAAGTCAGTTTTCTTTAAATTAGAGGAGACATTACTGATGGATGGAACTTGAAAATATCATACTGAGTGAGGTAACTCAATGATAAAAGAACAAATTCGGTATATACTCACTGATAAGTGGATATTAGCCCAAATTTTCAGAATACCCAAGATTCTATTCACAGACCATATTAAGCCTAAGAAGGAAGACTAAAATGTGGGTGCTTCAGTGCTTTTTAGAAGGCTTATTAAAATACTCACAGGAGGAAATATGGAGACAGCCAAAAGAATACACAAACCAAAGAATACACATGGATAGACCCATGGTGCTGGCCACATATGTGGTAGATGATGACCTTGTTGGACACCAGTGGAAGGAGTGGCCTTGGGCCTGAGGTGTAGGGTAATGCCATGGTGGGTGGACTGATGTGGGTGGATAGGGGAGCACAGTCATTTAGGCAAGGGGAGGAGGGATGGGTTGGGGTTTCTGAAGGGGAAACTTGGAAAGTAGAAACCTTTTGAAATATAAAGAAAAAGTCCACCCCCCCCAAAAAAAAGAAAAGAAAAGAAAAATAGCGCTACAGATTTATTCAAAAAAGAAAAATGATCTAAACAACTATGTACTAATTATAGCATAATTACAATATTTTCTTTCCCTTTCCTTCCTCAAAAACAGTCTATATATTACTTCCCATCATTTTTGTTAGATTCATTGACTCTTATTTTACTAATTGTTTGTGCATGCATATAACACCCAATTGATGTGCTGATATCCTCTTCTCTGGGGAGAACCATTTTTCTCTCTCAGTTTATCTCACTTGTCTATAGTCATTAATGAAGTGTTAAGGCCTGATGTGTTTTCTTTACATTTCTTCCAGGGAAAACACAAATAATATTACTTTAGTGATATTTTTTAACAAGTTCTCCAAAGATTCAAAGGATAAAAAAATAATTAGAACCATTAGATTCCATACCAGAGTTGAAAAGGCATGATGAACCAATCAATATTAAAACAGAAGGGTTTCAGTTCACTTATACAATGTATTTGTACGCCTTTTGGACAAATAACATACATTAATACAACACAAATTCTTTGCACATAATTCTGTAAGGAAGTACTCAGGCATTTATTTTTCTGTGTTAAAACCAGGGTTTGGACAGATCTATGTTTCCTAGAGGCTCTTAAAGAAAATAATTCCTGCTTTTCTTTTATTCTAGATACCACTCATATTCATTTTCTCTTGGCTTCCTTCTCTAGTTTTAAGGGTAAAATTCTTCAAGTATAGTCGTGTTAAGGTCACATACTTCAAAGCCCAGGGATACAAAAAAAATGTCATAAATGTGGGGGTGTTATTCTTCAATATTATCAATAGAAACCTGAAACATTAAGAGGTTCACAAAAAGCTGGCTCCACCCAGTAAGCTCTATTTTAATTAGATAGTTTCATATAGTTAAATAGCAATTCATTGTCCATGATCTGATTACCTTCGTGGCTATAAATTCAGTCAGCTTTTTTTCTTACAGAGTCATGTAATAAATTCATTATGTCATACTGTGTGCCTATATAGTACAAATCTAGTTTATGTATCATACTGAAATTAGAGAATAAATTTTGTTTCTAAATTTTACCCTCTATCTCAATCTAAAGTTTGTTAATGGAGTTATAACAAATTTTCTATGTATCCACTTGTATATGAACTTGTCAAGTTGGTTACATGAAGGAATGTGGAAATCCTCTGGGAATTATACACTTATGGAAATAATCTCAGCAATTTTTCTCCCTATCAAATTGGTGTTTGTAGATTGTAAAATATTACTACGTGTTTTAAGAGGAGAAAAGGCCATCTGTTACTGACTTTTTCTGTAATTACGTTAATATTTTAGAATTTCAAAACAATCTCTATATCATAGAATGACTATTACTTCTACCCTATTCCTAGCTAGGTGACATCTTCTATTTCTTGTACATCAGAAAATGGAAAACTAGAGGCCATAGGGTTTTTCAGGACTGATCAAATTTCATCAGTACAAAATTACCAGGCCAAAAATAATTTGTATACATCTAGAAAAAAAATGAATATTTCTCTGGTATAAACCTCCTTGTTACTCAGAAGGAATGAAGTTAAATGACAGCTTTTACCATTCAATCATTTGTCTCTTTGAAGCAGAGATTCTTCATTTTAAGTATGGCTTCTTGATTTATATACCTAAGAAAAATCAATAAGGTTTCTAATATATTCTGTAAATAATTTTACTTATACAGAGTATAAGATTATTTGTTATAAACAACAAATAGACAATATCATTAAATCAAGATAAAATATCAGGTGATTTTTTCTATCACTACGCCCTATTACCTTGAAATATGGTTTTACCTTGAAACAGAAATTTGCATATTCAGTTGTGATGAGGAGATGACAAATACTTCAGATACATATCTACCTCCTCAGTGCTGTGATTACTGGTGCACATACTAATGACCAATTATTTACATAGGTGTTGTGAATTCAAACTTCATGATTATAAAGAAAACACTTTTACTTACTGAGTTTTATCTTTAGCCTTTCTTTAAAAATTAATTTAGTGAGAGTGCTAGCTAGGCTGCATCCCTGAAAACATTATATCCTGAGGCATCCCAGGAGATTCACTGCAGTCAGAGCACCTAAAGGAGGATGCATCCCCATAGGAGGAACAACAATATGAACCAAACAGTACCCCCAGAGCTCCCAGGGACTAAACCACCAACCAAAGAGTACACATGGAGAGATTCATGGCTCCAGCTGCATATGTAACAGAGGATGGCCTTGTCAGACATCAATGTGAGGAGAGGGCCTTGGTCCTGAGAAGGCCAGGAGAGAGAAGAATGAGTGGGTGGGTTGGTGATCACGGGGAGGGGGATATGGAAAAATGTGTTTTTGGAGGGTAAACCATGAAAGGGGATAACATTTAAAATGTAAATAAAGAAAATATCTAATAAATAAAAAATAATAAAAAGAAGAAAAAAGAAAAATAACCCTCCCAAAGTCCCACAGCTGTTACTGGGATCCCAGTGGACTCAGGACCCACCACCACACAATAACCTTACACACACACACACACACACACACACACACACACACAATTCCACTCTCCTGTATCCTTTCTGCTGGGACAGAGTGCTAGCTAGTCTGCTCCAAGGAAGACACTACATCTTGAAGCATCCAAGGAGATCCACTCAGGGAAATTGATAACATACCCTGAGGTATCCAAGGATATCTCATGTAAACAGGGCAACTGACATCCCAGGAGATCCACTGCACAGAGGGAAAATGACAACTAAGCTTAAAGGCATCTCAGAAGTTCCTCTGAACACAGAGTAACTGGGTAACAGACACCACAGTCTAAAGATTTCCCAGGGCCTCCATGGCATGCAGGGCAACAGACCCAACAGACTGAAAGGCTCCCTGGAGTTTTGCTGCACATAGGGAAACAGAGACCACAGTCCATACTTTCCCCCTCCCCTGGAGAACACCTTCATACAGGACAACAGCTTCTCTGCCCTTCTGAAGACCCAACAGTCTAAAAGCCCCACATGAGGTCTGGTACAGCCAAGGCTTCAGGCCTACCAGCATACCTGAAGAAACTCCAAGACAAAAGAGAGAGGCTCCAGACAGAGTCAAAGCCAGACCAGCAAACACAAGGAATAACCAGATGGTGAGTAGCACGCACAAGACTATAAGGAACAGAAGCCAATATATGTGGGCATCATAATAACCCAGTTTTCCCACCACAGCAAGTCTTGACTAAATGAGCACACCTGAAAGTCATTAAACTGACCTAAATTCATGAAAATAATATAGTCCTTTAAAGAGTATATAAATAACTAACTGAAAGAAATATGGATAATACAGGTAAACAGGCATGAGCCCTGAAAGAGGAAACAAATAAATCCTTTAAAGAAATATAAGAAGACACAATAAAACAGGTAAAGGAATTGAAGAAAGTGGTCCAAAACCTAAAAGTAGAAGTAGAAACAATGAAGAAAACATAAATGGAGGCAAACATGGAAATGGAAAATCTAGGAAAGAGTTCAGGCATTACAAATGTAAGTATCACCAACAGAATACAAGAGATAAAAGAGAGAATGCCAGGTATAGCAGATTCTGTAGAAGAGATTGACACACCTGTCAAAGAAAATTCAAAGCATAAATGTCTATTAATCCAAAATATCCAGAAAATTCGGGACAAAATAAAAAGACCAAATCTAAGAATATTTGGAATAGAGGAGAACAAAGATTACCTGCTCAAAGTACCTATAAACATCTTCAACAAAATCATAAAAGAAAATTTCCCCAACCTAAAGAAAGAGATGGCCATAAAGGTACAAGAAGCCTATAGAATCTCAAATAAATGGGGCCAGAAAATAAAATGCACTTGTCACATAATAATCAAAACACTAAATGCACAGAACAAAGAAAGAATATTAAAGCATATAAGAGAAAAGGGCCAAGAAACATACAAAGGTAGACCTATCAGAATACAATACTTCTTAACTAAAAGTCAGAAGAGCCTGGTCAGAGGTCATGCAGACTCTAAGAGAACACAAATGCCAGACCAGGCTTATATACCCACTAAAATTCTGTATCAACACAGATAAACCAAAATATTCCAGGAAAATAAATAAATTCAATGGTATATATCTACCAATCCGAGCTCTACAGAGGATTATAGAAGGAAAACTCCAATACAAGGAGGTTAATTACACCAAGGAAAAGAAGATATTAATCATCTCACAAAAAAAGATAAAGGAGAGAACCACAAACACACAAGGTCACCTACAAAACATAACAGAAACTAACAATCATCTGTCTTTAATCTCTCCCAATATTAATGGAGTCAACTCACCTATAAAAAGTCAAAAGCTAACAGAATGGATGTGTAAACAGGATCCAGCATTTTTCAGTAAATAAGAAAAACAAATCAATAACAAAGACAGACACTACCTCTGAGTAAAAGGCTGAAAAATGTCTTCCAAGCAAATGTTCCCATGAAATAAGCTAAAGTTGCAATCTTAATTTCCAATTATATAGACTTTCAACAAAAAGTCTTCTAGCTGGATGAAGAAGGATGCTTCATCTTTATCAAAGGGAAAATCCAACAAGAGCATGTCTCAATTCTGAACATGTATGCCTCAAACACAAGAGCAACCGCATTCATAAAAGAAACTTTACTAAACCTAAAAACACACATTGAACCTCACACAATAATAGTGGGAGACTTCAATACCCCACTCTCACCAAAGGTCGGGTCATTTAAACAGAAACTAAACAGAGAAACAGTGAAACTAAAAGAGGTTATGAAACAAATGGATGTAACAGATGTCTATGGGACATTTCACCCTTAAACAAAAGAATATGCATTCTTTTCAGCACCTCATGGTACCTTATCAAAAATTCAAAATATAAATGGTCACCAAAAAAACCCTTAACACATACAAGAAGATTGAAATAATTCCATGCATCCTATCAGATCACCATGTTTAAAGGCTGGTCTTAAATATCAGCAAACACAACAGAAAGCCCACATAAAAGTGGAAAATGAACAAGTTTCTACACAATGATAACTTGGTCCAGGATTGAATAAAAAAAGAAATTAATGACTACCTGGAATCTGGTAAAAATGTTGACAAAACTTACCCAAAATTATGGTATATAAGGAAAGCTGTTCTAAGAGGAAAATTCATAGTAATACATGCCTTGAGAATTTCATCCTGAGTGAAGTGATGCAATCACAAAAGAAAACACATGATATGTACTCACTGATAAGCAGATATTGTCCCAGAAGCTCAGATTAACCAAGAAACAATTCACATGTCAAATGATGCCCAAGAAGAAGGAAGGAGAGGCCCCTGGTCCTAGAAAGGCTCAGTGCCACAGTGTAGAGGAATACCAGGATAGGGAAGCGGGAAGGGTATTTGATTGGGGAACACGGAAGGGAGGAGGCTTATGGTACATTCAGGGAGGGGGGAATCCAGGAAAGGGGAAATCATGTGAAATGTAAATAAGGAATATATTGAATAAAAATGAAAAAAAAAAAACAGAGAGATCTTACACTAGCAACTTAACAGCATACCTGAACACTCTAAATCAAGAAGAATCATGCACACCTAAGAGGAGTAGATGGCAGAAACTAGTCAAACTCATGGCCAGAAGTCAAACACATAGAAAAAAAAATAAAGATACAAAGAGTCATTGAAACCAAAAGCTGGTTCTTTGAGAAAATCAAAAAGATAAAGAAAGCTTCAGCCAGACTAACCAAAGGGCACAGAGAAATTATACAAATTTAAAAATCAGAATTGAAAAAGGAGGCATAACAACAGAAAACAAGGAAATCCAAAAAATCATCAGACCCTACTTTAAAAGCCCATCCTCAATAAAACTGAAAAAATCTAGATGAAATGGATTGCTTTCTAGACAGATAAGACATAAGTAAAATAAATCAAGAGCTGGTAAATTTTCTAAACAGGCCCATATGCCACAAGGAAAAGAAGCAGTCATTAGTAGTCTCCCTACCAAAAATAAGCCCAGAATCAGATGGTTTTAGTCAACAATACTATCAGAACTTCAAAGAAGGCCTGATACCAATATTGGTCAAACTATTCCATTAAATAGAACCAGAAGGAACACTACCTAATTTGTTCTATGAAGGCATAATTATAATTACACCTAAACCACACAAGAATCCAAGAAAAATAACTTCAGACAAATCTCTCTTATACATATCAATGTAAAAATACTAAAAATTCTCACAAACCGAATCCAAGAACACATCAAAACCTTCATTCATCATGATCAATCATCTCAGGGCTTCATCCCAGGGATTCAGGGTTGTTTCAGTATACAGAATTCCATCAATGTAATCCACTATATAAACAAACTAGAAGAAAAAACCCCACATGATCATTTCTTTAGATGCTGAGAAAGCATTCAATAAAATACAAGATCTTTTCATGTTAAATGTATTGAAGAGTTCAAGAATTCAAGTCTCATATATAAAAACAGTAAACGCAGTATACAACAAACCTGTACAAACAAAATGGAGAGAAACTAGAAGCAACCCAAGTAAAATCAGGGAATAAGCTACCCAATCTCTCCTTACCCAGTCAATATAGTACTCAAAATCATTTTTTTATTTTTTTTATTTATTTTCTATATTCTTTGCTTACATTCTAAAAGCCTTCCCCTTTCCCAGTCCTGCACCCATATGTTCCATAAGTCCTCTTCTCTCCATCCATTCTCCTGTCTTTCCCCCTCCCTTTTCTCTGTCCTGGTACTCCCCTTCAATGCTGGATCAAGCCTTTCCAGGATTAGGGCCCTCTTCTTCCTTCTTCATGGGAATCATTTGATATGCTAATTGTATCTTCAGTATTCAGAGCTTCAGGGCTAATTAATATCCACTTATCAATGATTGCATTCCATGTATATTCTTTTGTGATTGCATTACCTCACTTAGGATGATATTTTCCAGTTCCATCCATTTGCCTAAAAAATTCATGAATTCATTGTTTTTAATGGCTGAATAGTATTCTATTGTGTAAATATACCACATTTTCTGTAACCATTCTTCCATTGAGGGATATCTGAGTTCTTTCCAGCTTCTGGCTATTATAAATAAGGCTGCTATGAACATAGTGGAGCATGTGTCCTTATTGCTTGCTGAGGAATCCTCTGGGTATATGCCCAGGAGAGGTAGAGCAGGGTTCTCTGGAAGTGTCATGCCCAGTTTTCTTAGGAACCGCCAAATTGATTTCCAGAGTGGTTGTACCATCTTACAATCCCATCAGCAGTGAAGGAGTGTTCCTTTTTCTCCACATCCTCGCCAACACCTGCTGTCTCCTGAGTTTTTAACCTTAACCATTCTGACTGGTGTGAGGTGAAATCTCAGGGTTGTTTTGATATGCATTTCCCTAATGGCTTATGATGTTGAGCATTTCTTAAGGTGTTTCTCGGCCATCCGAATTTCTTCAGGTGAAAATTCTTTGTTTAGGTCTGTACTCTATTTTTATTAGGGTTATTTGGTTCCCTGTGGTCTAACATCTTGAGTTCTTTGTATATATTGGATATTAGCCCTCTATCAGATGTAGGGTTAGTGAAGATTTTTTCCCAATGTGTTGGTTGCATTTGTATCATTTTGATGGTGTCCTTTGTCTTACAGAAACTTTGTAATTTTATGAGATCCTATTTGTCAATTCTTGATCGTAGAGCATAAGCTATGGGTGTTCTGTTCAGGAACTTTTCCCCTGTGCTTATGTCCTCATGGGTTTTCCCCAGTTTCTTTTCTATTAGTTTCAGTGTGTCTGGATTTATGTGGAGGTCCTTGATCCACTTGGAGTTGAGCTTACTACAAGGAGACAAGGATGGATCAATTAGCATTCTTCTGCATGCTGACTTCCAGTTGAGCCAGCACCATTTGTTGAAAAGGCTATCTTTTTTCCACTGGATGTTTTCAGCTCCTTTGACGAAGATCAAGTGACCATAGGTGTGTGGATTCATTTCTGGGTCTTCAATTCTATTCCGTTGGTCCACTTACCTGTTCCTGTGCCAATACCATGCAGTTTATAACACTATTGCTCTGTAGTATTGCTTGAGGTCTGGGATACTGATACCCCAGAAGTTTTTTACTGTTGAGAATAGTTTTAGCTATCCAGGTTTTTTTTTTTTTTTTTTTTTTTTTTTTTTTTTTTTTGTTATTCCAGATGAATTTGAAAACTGCTTTTTCCAACTCTGTGAGGAACTGAGTTGGGATTTTGATGGTGATTGCATTGAATATGTATATTGCTTTTGGCAAGATGGCCATTTTAACTATATTAATCATTCCAATCCAGGAGCATGGCAGATTTTTCCATTGTCTGAGGTCTTCTTCGATTTCCTTCTTCAGAGACCTGAAGCTATTGTCGTAAAGATCTTTCACTTGTTTGGTTTGAGTCACACCAAGATACGTTATATTTTTTGTGGCTATTGTGAAGGGTGTCATTTCCCTAACTTCTTTCTCAGCCTGCTTATCCTTTGAGTATAGGAAGGCAACTGATTTGCTTGAGTTGGTTTTATAACCTGCCACTTTGCTGAAGTTGTTTATCAGCTATAGGAGTTCTCTGGTGGAGTTTTTTGGGTCACTAAAGTATACTATCATGTCATCTGCAAATAGTGATTTTACTTCTTCCTTTCCAGTTTGCATACGTTTGACCTCCTTATGTTGTCTAATTACTATAACTAGGATTTCCAGTACTATATTAAAAAGATATGGAGAAAGAGCGCAGTCTTGTCTAGTCCCTGATTTTAGTGGGATTTCTTCAAGTTTCTCTCCATTTAGTTTGATGTTGGCTACCAGTTTGTGTGGTTCTTTGAGAAAATCAACAAGATAGATAAACCCTTAGCCAGACTAACCAAAGGGCACAGAGGCTGTATCCAGATTAGCAAAATTAGAAATGAAAAGGGAGATATAACAACAGAAACTGAGGAAATTCAAAAAATCATCAGATTTTTCTACCAAAGCCTATACTCAACACACATGGAGAATCTGGAGGAAAAGGACAATTTCCTAGATAGATACCAAACACCAAAATTAAATCATGATCAAATAGAGTGAGAAAGAAATTAGGGAAACAATACCCTTTACAATCATCACAAATAATATCACATACCTTGGTATGACTTTAAACAAACAAGTTAAAGATCAGTATGATAAGAACTTCAAGTCACTGAAGAAAGATATGAAAGAAGATCTCTGAGATGGAAAGATCTCCCATGCTCATGGATTGGCAGAATTAAAATAGTAAATATGGCCTTCTCGCTGAAAGCAATTGACTGATTCAATGCAATCCCCTTCAAATTTCCAACTCAGTTCTTAAGTTAGAAAGAGCAGTGTTCAATTCACTTGGAATAACAAAAACCCAGGAGAGTTGAAACTATTTTCAACAGTAAAAGAACTTCTGGGGCAATCAGTATCCCTGACCTCAAGCAGTACTACAAAGCAATAGTGTTAAAAATTGTAAGGAATTAGTACAGTGACAAGCAAGTAGATAAATGGAATAGGATTGAAGACCCACAAATGAACCCACACATGTCTGATCATTTAATCTTTGACAAAGAAGCTAAAACCATCCAGTGGGGGGACAAACAGTATTTTCAACAAGTGGTGCTCATTCAGTTCGCTGTTGGCATGTAGAAGAATGCAAATAGATCCATTCTTATCTCCTCATAAAAAGCTCAATTCAAAGTGGATCAAGGACCTCCACATAAACCAGATACACTGAATCTAATAAAGGGAAAGTGGAAAAAATCATGAATACATGTGCACAGGGGAAAATTTCCTGAACACAACTGGAGAATCTGGAGGAAATGGATAATTTCCTAGACAGATACCAAATACCAAAATTAAATCAGGACCAAATAGATCACCTAAACAGTCCTAAAAAAATAGAAGGGGTCATATAAAGTCTTCCAACCAAAATAAGCCCAGGACCAGATGGTTTCAGTGCAGAATTCTATCAGACCTTCAAAGAAGATCTAACACCAATATTCTTCAAACTATTCCACAAAATTGAAACAGAAGGAACACTACCCACCTCGTTCTATGAAGCCACAATTATGCTGATACCAAAACCACATAGAGATCCAACAAAGAAAGAGAACTGCAGACCAATTTCCCATATAAACATCGATGCAAAAAATACCCAATAAAATTTTTGCCAACCGAATCCAAGAACACATCAAAACGATCATCCACCTTGATCAACTGGTTTTATCCCAGGGATGCACGGATGGTTTGATATATGGAAATCCAGCAATGCAATCCACTACATAAACAACCTCAAAGAAAAAAACCAAATGGTCATTTCATTGGATGCTGAAAAAAGCAGCTGAAAAAATTCAGCATCCTTTCATGCTTAAAGTCTTGGAAAGAATAGGAATTCAAGGCCCATGCCTAAACATAGTAAAAGCAATATACAGCAAACCGGTAGCCAGCATCAAACTAAATGGAGAGAAAATTGAAGCAATCTCACTAAAATCAGGGACTAGACAAGGCTACCCCCTCTCTCCTTATCTTTTCAATATTGTACTTGAGGTACTAGCTAGGGCAATTAGACAACATAAGGAGGTCAAGGGGATACAAATTGGAAAGGAAGAAGTCCAACTATCACTATTTGAAGATGATATTATAGTCTACATAAGTGACCCAAAAAAGTCCACCAGAGAACTCCTAGCTGATAAACAACTTCAGCACAGTGGCAGGTTATAAAATCAACTCAAGCAAATCAGTAGCATTCCTATACTCAAAGGATAAGCAGGCTGACAAAGAAATTAGGGAAATGACACCCTTCACAATAGCCACAAACAATATAAAGTATCTTGGGGTGACTCAAAGCAAACAAGTGAAAGATCTGTATGACAAGAACTTCAAACCCCCGAAGAAGGAAATGGAAGAAGACCTCAGAAAATGGAAAAATCTCCCATGCTAATGGATTGGCAGGATTAATATAGTTAAAATGACCATTTTGCCAAAAGCAATCTACAGATTCAACACAATACCCAACCAAATCCCAAATCAGCTCTTCATAGAGTTATAAAGAACAATTCTCAACTCATCTGGAATAAGCAAAAAACCCAGAATAGCTAAAACTATTCTCAACAACAAAAGAAATTCTGGGGGAATCAGTATCCCTGACCTCAAACAATACTACAGAGCAATAGTGTTAAAAACTGCATGATATTGGTACAGTGACAGGCAGATGAATCAATGGAATAGGATTGAAGATCCAGAAATGAACCCACATACCTATGGCCATTTATCCTCGACAAAGGGGCTGAAAACATGCAGTGGAAAAAAAGATAGCCTTTACAACAAATGGTGCTGGTTCATCTGGAGGTCAGCATGCAGAAGAATGTGAATTGATACATCCTTGCTTCCTTGTACTAAGCTCATCTCCAAATGGATCAAGGACGTCCACATAAAGCCAGACACTCTGAAGCTAATAGAAAAGAAACTGGGGAAGACCCTTGAGGACATGGGCACAGGGGAAAAGTTCCTGAACAGAACACCAATAGCTTATGCTCTAAGATCAAGAATTGACAAATGGGACCTCATAAAACTACAAAGTTTCTGTAAGTCAAAGGACACCATCAAAAGGACAAATCGGCAACCAACAAATTGGGAAAAGATCTTCACCAACCCTACATCAGATAGAGGGCTAATATCCAATATATACAAGGAACTCAAGAAGTTAGACCCCAGAAAACCAAGTAACCCTATTAAAAATGGGGTACAGAGCTAAACAAAGAATTTTCACCCGAAGAAGTTTGGATGGCTGAGAAGCATCTTCAAAAATGCTTAACATCATTAGCCATTAGGGAAATGCAAATCAAAACAACCCTGAGATTTCACCTTACACCAGTCAGAATGGCAAAGATTAAAAACTCAGGAGACAGCAGTTGTTGGTCAGGATTGAAGAAAGAGGAACACACCTCAATTGCTGGTGGGGTTGCAAATTAGTACAACCACTCTGGAAATCAGTCTGGCCTTTCCTCAGAAAACTGGGCACTTCACTTCTGGAGGATCCTACCACTCCTGGGCATATACCCAGAGGATTCCCCAGAATGTAATAAGGTTACATGCTCTACTATGTTCATAGCAGCCCTATTTATCATAGTCAGAACCTGGAAAGAACCCAGGTATCCCTAACCAGAGGAATAGATACAAAAAATGTGGTATATATACACAATGGGGTACTATTCAGCCATTAGAAACAATGAATTCATGAAATTCTTAGACAAATGGATGGAGCTAGAGAACCTCATACTAAGTGAGGTAACCTAGTCTCAAAAGATAAATCATAGTATCCACTCACTAATAAGTGGATATTAGGCTAGAAAATTGGAATACCCAAAACATAATCCTCACATCAAATGAGGTACAAGAAGAACGGAGGAGTGGCTCCTGGTTCTGGAAAGACTCAGTGAAGCAGTATAGGGTAACACCAAAACAGGGAAGTGGGAAGGGATGGATGGGGTAATGGGGGGGGGGATAGGGCTTATGGGACTTTAGGGGAGTGGGAAGCCAGTACAGGGGAAATCATTTAAAATGTAAATAAAAAAATATATCGATTAAAAAAAAAAAAAAGCTAATTAAAAAAAAGAATGAGGACATCCTGAGTTTTTCACTATGAAATGTTCTATAGATAGCTGTTAAATCCATTTGGTTTATAACTTCTGTTAATTTCACTGTGTCTCTGCTATTTTCTGTTTTCATGATCTGTCAATTTCTTAGGGTAAAAAACTATAATTTGGCATGTGTAAGTTTATTTTTTTGAAATACTTTTAAAAATGATTTTTGCTAAATTTTAGAACCTTCCCTGTAACCCACCACCTATAAGAGTAAGTGAAAAAGAAAGAATAAAGTGGCAGAAGGGAGTGACACTCTTAATAAGGTTCTTTTTAGCAACTCCCATCTGTATTGTCATTGTCTGGAAATTAACTTCGGAGAGCTGAGAAACACCTTAAGAAATGTTCAACATCATTAATCATTAGGGAAATGCAAATCAAAACAACCCTGAGATTTTACCTCACACCAGTCAGAATGGCTAAGGTCAAAAACTCAGGAGACAGCAGGTGTTGGCGAGGATGTGGAGAAAGCGGAACACTCCACTGCTGGTGGGATTGCAAGATGGTGCAACCACTTTGGAAATCAGTCTGGCGGTTCCTCAGAAAACTGGGCATGTCACTTCCTGAGGACCCTGTTATACCACTACTGGGCATATATCCAGAGGATTCTTCAGCATGCAATAAGGACACATGTTCTACTATGTTCATAGCAGGCCTATTTGTAGTAGCCAGAAGCTGGAAAGAACCTAGATGTCCTTCGACGGAGGAATGGATACAAAAAATGTGGTATATTTACACAATGGAGTACTCAGCCATTAGAAACAATGAATTCATGAAATTCTTAGACAAATGGATGGAGCTAGAGAACATCATACTAAGTGAGGTAACCCAGTCTCAAAAGATCAATCATGGTATGCACTCACTGATAAGTGGATATTAGCCTAGAAACTTTGAATACCCAGGACATAATCCACAAATTAAATGATGTTGGAAAAGAATGGAGGAGTGGTCCCTCGTTCTGGAAAGACTCAGTGCAAGAGTATAGGGGAATTCCAGAACAGGGAAGTGGGAAGGGGGAATGGAAGAACAGGGGGATGGAAGAGGGCTTATGGGACTTGCGGGGAGTGGGGACCCAGAAAAGGGGAAATCATTTGCAATGTAAATAAAAAATAAAAAATAAAATAAAATAAAAGAAGTTCATTTTACAAGTTAGCAGGCAGTAGCAGCTTGAGTCACAAACTAACACATTACTGATAGACCAGCACTCCAGTTTGGTTAGTAAAAGTAGTGACACAACCTACCAGAGACATCCAGGCCTCAGACTAGATTTCAGTGAGTAGGAGGGAACAATAGGAACACCAGGAAAAGTTCTCAGCTATGCCTCTCTGAAAGGAGAAGATTAGCAAAGACACCAGACCCACAGGTTTTTGCACAATTAATTGTACCAGCAAGCAAAGCTCTGTCTCTGTCACTCAGTGGAAACCATTTATATCCACCAAACATCACTTGTCTTCCACACGCTTTGCAGCAGTATGGTGCTTGCCTCACCACATGCATCCAATCACCTTAGGAAGTGTCAAAAATCTGCAATACATCACCAGAATTTTTTGGTGTGTTTCTCTCTGTGGAGTTCCGACAAACACAGCTCAACTACTCACATAAGGCAATCCAATAGACACATGTTATTAGCAAAGAATATTTTATCATGTTTCCTTTCACTAGCTTGCTTTAGCAGAGGATCCTCTCTCCTGTGTCTGCTTCAGTGAAATGTTCCTTCAGGAGACTGGCTTAGCCTTTTATACCTATGTCCTCTTTATTATTAAATATTAAATATTTCTTCATTGGTTTGCCCCAGTAAAATACCATCCATCCTAGTTTCCAAAGAAACCTTAATTTTCCACTTCAGGCATGTGTAATGATTAATGTCCATTATAATAAGGCTTGAATTTGAATCTTCTTGGAAACCCACTTATGAATATAATTAGGTGGGCATTTTGAGAAAGCTTTAATTAGGTGAAATATTACCCAGTGCAAATGTTGGTGACAACATCCTATATTCTTGAATTTAGTAAAGAAAGCAAGAAAGCAAGAAAGCATGAAAACAAGAAAGCAAGAAAGCAAGCGAGAGAGAGAGAGAGAGAGAGAGAGAGAGAGAGAGAGAGAGAGAGAGAGAGAAGAAAGAAAGAAAGAAAGAAAGAAAGAAAGAAAGAAAGAAAGAAAGACAGAAGGAAATAAAAAGGAAAGGAAAAAATGAAGAAGGCAACCTCATTGCTATCACTAATCTCTTTCTCTGCTTCTCTTCAGATACATTGTAATCATATACTTCACAATTTTGCTGTTAGAAAAAGATAAGTTTGTGATGTCATCATACCTTTACTTCTATGATGAAGAGTAATCCATGAATTAGAACAAGTCCCTCTCTCTTCAATTTGTATAATTTTTATCACATCAACAAGAAAAATAACTGATACAACATATATAATTGAAAATATGATAATTTACTCATATTAGTAAAGAGACATATTACCCATAGATGTTTATTGCAAAATTCATATATAGTATACTAGGTATGTAGACATTTCTTCCATAAGAGATTATTGGACAGGGAATAAATATTACTAGTGGTAGATACTTTTATGGCATACAATTTTGTGTATGTACACTGAATCCAGTGATCAAGAGCACATTACAAGAAAACACACATACTTCATTATCAAATATAATTGACACTGGTCATATGACCTAAACCAGTATTTTTCATACCATAGCCAATGAATATCTAAGGCAGTTTTAAATGAAAATAAATGTGCTTTAGTACTAATCTGCTCCAGGAGACTGTGACTTTATGTAACTTGATATTTCTGTCTTGAAACAATTATGTTAACAGCAAGTTGTTCTTACCCTGGCTAGACAGTATGACATTGGTGTCATCCATTTTGTCAGAATGACCTTCTAAGGATATTAGTAGGTTTGTCAAGGCCATTTGAGTGATCAAATTTTGACCTCTCTGGGAGAAATCTTCAGTGAACCAAATCATTTTTATAATCATGGGTATTAGCTCAGAGAAAGGTTTAAGGCTAAGGGCCAAAAAATTATTATATGGTTCCCATTTTAGGAAATAAATCTGTAACTTCCAAATGGCACTTGCCTGCCAACTTGCTTCAATAGTAGTTGGCCAATTGCCTGTTACACTTTCATTGAAAACATAAAGCAGCTACAAAAGACTAACACCACTAACAGACTCGGTGTGAATTTTGATACTTCCTACATGATATAACTTTCATAAAAATAAGGTGACATTATTTTCTGCTTATTTATTGTTTGTTATTAGATTCAAAAATGAAATATACTGGAGAAAAATCCCTTGACTTAAAAAAACTGAGTTTTATTCCTTTGTCTCTTATTGTTTGCTCAGTTTAAAGGTTTCAAAAGGGAAAACATTTTTAAAGAAGAAAATATTTGATTTTAACAAATGAACTCTATGAATGAGCTATAGTATCTAGTCAAATTGCAATTATGTAGTGTATATTTTTCTTCAGGAAGATTTTTTTAATCCTAAAAATGTGTAATGGGTATAGAAAAGAAGAGGGGAGAGGGAACTTGTAGAGCCCAGCTCCCATAGAAAGATAGGGCACCCAGTAAGGAATGCGGTTGCTATCCCACAGTGTAAACTCTGATCCATAATTGTTCCTGTCTGTGAAAGAACTGCAGGGATGGGAGTGGAGAAAAGCCTGAGAAATGAAAGTCCAGCAACAGGCCCAAAGTGGGATCCAGCTCAAGGGGAGGTCCCAAGGCCTGACACTATTTCTGAGGCTATAGAGCACTCACAAAAATGGACCTTTCAGACTATCCTCTGAAAGAACCCGCAATCAGCTGATAGAGTCAGATGCAGATATTTGCATCCAACCAATGAACAGGAGCTGTTAAGCCCTGTGGCTGAATTAGGGAAAAGCTGGAAGAAGCTGACAAGGAGAGCAACCCTGTAGGAGGACCAGAAATCTCAATTAACCTGGACCCCTGAGATCTCTCAAACACTGTATCACCAACAGGCAGGATACATCAGCTGATATGAGGCCCCCAACACATATACAGCAGAGGACTGCATGCTCTGGGTTCAGTTAGAGAAGATACTCCTAACGCTCAAGAGACTGGAGGCCCCAAGGAGTTTAGAGGTCTGGTAAAGTATATATGAGGGACATCCTCATGGAGGAATGGGGTTTGAAGGAGGTATGGGATGTGGAACAGTCGAAGGGTGGGCAGGAGGAAAATAGAATCTGAAGTGTAAAAAAAGAAAAAAAAAATAAGTAATGAAAGGAAGGAAGGAAGGAAGGAAGGAAGGAAGGAAGGAAGGAAGGAAGGAAGGAAGGAAGGAAGGAAGGAAGGAAGCCAGAAGATAGCATTTTGAATTTTACCATCAAAACGTTTCAATGTAAAAGATAAAGTATTCAAGTAAAGAACATGCTCATAATCCAGATTTGATCAAAAAGTAGTGTTCATATATGCAACTTTGTCAATTAGAAATAAAGCAAAGCTTCAATACTGAAAAGAAGCTACATGATGATTTTGCAGTTAGGAGCTCTGGCTATTCTTACAGACAACTGAGACTGGATCCCCAGCGCCCACCCATATAGTTGTTTACAACCATCTGTAACTCCATTTCCAGGGGATCCATGGCCCTCTTCTCACCTCTACAGGTACCAGGCATATTTGGTGAACTCACATTCATGTGTACAAAACACTCACATACATAAAACAAGGAACTATATAAATGTGTGTATATTATATAATATTATATTATGAGTTATATTATAATAGTATATACTATTATATTTAATACATAGTTAATATATATTTTAATCCTGGAAAAGGAAAAGAATGCGAAAGCTGGGCCTATAGCAAATGTCATCTGAAAGTGATTTGTCCAAAGGTGAAAAATCAGTAAACCTGCAACACTGAAATTTAAGCTTGTACTTATGCAGAACTCATGTTTTTATGCCATATGACACCTATGATAGTTGCTATGTTTGAGAACTAAAATGAATGTATGTGAACAGGGAGGGGGAAGAAGTGCAAAGAGATATTTCACTATATTTGGATTATAACATAAATGGAATTTCACATTGCTAAAAGAGGGTAAAAGAGTAAAATCTTCAAGACTTCCTCTTCTCTCTCTCTCTCTCTCTCTCTCTCTCTCTCTCTCTCTCTCTGTGTGTGTGTGTGTGTGTGTGTGTGTGTGTGTGTGTTTACTGAGACAAGGTCTCGCACTGAAACCAGATTTCCCAGACTTGGCTAGTCTATGTATTCATCTTACTTATAGGGATCATTTTCTCTGTCTCCAAAGTGCCAGGATCACAAGGAGGCTGCTTTGTCTACATGCCTTTATATGGGACTTGGAGATCTGAACTCTGGTCCTCATGCTTATGTACCAAGCATTTTCCCCCTAACCTGTGTGACCATGTAAGGTAGTCTGTGGCCTTGTTGAGCAAGACTTACTCCAGAGACCCAGTAGAACATTCTTCAATGGACAAAAGCAGTGATCCATGCTCCTAGACTGCTGACTCCTCAACTCCATAATCCTGTGGCCATCATTTAAGTATGGCCATGCCCCAGGCCCCTAGCATTATGCCTGTACTCCACCCCTTCAGAAACCTGGCAACAGTCAGGTTTTGGAGGGGGGGGTGGGTTCTCAGTGGTCCATGTGGCCCAGAAAACTGGGAGGCAGGGCCCGCATAGGGTAAAACGGGCAGGCAATGCTCGCATAAGGGAAAAGCTGGCTAGGCCCGTGAACCTCACCAGGGTAGGGCTGGCAGGCTTGGAGTACCTGTTAGAGAGAGAGACTGCCTGGCTAGTGGAGAAGGGTGCCCTTCCTCTGAAGGTGGTGCCTTTCTGTCATGGACTTCCTGGGTACCTATATATAGAGAGAGAGGCTGCCTGGCTAGTGGAGAGGCCTTTGCCCAGAGGGCAATGCCCATTTACGCATGACCCCAGGTACCTGTAGAGGAAGCTTGGCTGAGAAAGGCTTGGGCTGGAGATGCTGAGGCCTGATCCATGCTCCAATGCTGCAGGTTTTGATAATAAGCGACAGTTCATAGTTTCAAAGCTTTATTATAGAAAAGCAGAAAGAGAAAAGAAGATATAGAAATAGAGAAGGAAGATAGAGAGATGAGAGATGGCCATGACCAAGTGGAAAGAGGAGAAACAGGGATACAAGGGCAAGAAGGAGAGAAAATCAAGGTGACAAGGGCAAGGATGAGAGAAAAACGAGAGAGAAAGAGAGAGAGAGAGAGAGAGAGAGAGAGAGAGAGAGAGAGAGAACAACCAAGCTGTTGCCAGGTGTCTGAAAAGAGAGAGAAAAGGGGCCAAGAAGTCTCCTTTTATAGTGGGCTGGGTTACCTGGCAACAGTTAGGTAACCATGGGGCAGAGAATATCTGGCTGTAGCCAGGTGTCTGTAGGTGTGGAGTCCAGCCAGAATGCTAGGGTCCTGGGGTGTGGCCCTTAGTGAATGATGGCCACAGGATTATGGAGTTGAGGAGTCAGCAGTCTGGGAGCATGGCTTATTGGTTTTGTCCCTTGTAGAATGTTCTACTGGGTTTCCAGAGTAAGCCGTGTTCAACCAGCCCAGACTGCCTTACATGTTCCCACACTAAACCATCTTCCCAGACTGTCTCTTGTCTCTTGAACTATCAAATACTAGAATATAATATTTAATTGAGATGAAGAGATGGTTCAGTGAGTGACAGCACTCGCTGCAGAAGCATGAGGACTTGAGTTTGGATCCCAGAACCCACATTAAAGAGGGCATTAGCTGCATTGTAACCCATTGATGAATGGAAGAATTACTAGGTGGGAGGCATGGAGACAAAAGTCTTGCTAGCCAACATCCCAAATCCAGGTTCACCGATAGACCTTTTCTCAAGGAAATAAGGGGGAGTACTGTATAGTAGGGGACCTTCCTCTGGACTCCAGAAGCACAGGTACACACAGCTCACACATACACGTTCTTTTAGAACATACACAGGTTTAAACTTGTTTCCAGGTTTCAGAGAAATTTAGCTGATAGAGATTTAAAATACTCTAACAACATACTAAATTGCAACTTTCTTTGACAAAGATTTTGCTTTTATTTCCTGGATCCAAACTTGCTTGTATAGGTTTTAAACCATTCATTGTTTTTACTGGTTTTTTTTTTTTTTTTTTTTTTTTTTTTTTTTTTTTTAGTTAAGACTGAGTTTAGCTTACATTAATAATACAAATTTTTACATGAAGATATATCTGTGACCATGTGCTTGGCTGGAGGAGCTACTCACTAAAGGGTACATCATACTCACTCTCAAGGACATATACAAGAATATGGAATCAATTATAAATTATTATTCATACATTGCCAATGACATACTTGAGCCTGACTTGGCATGATCAGCTCTTTCTAAATAAATCCTATTTTTAAGAAAGAGAGTTGCTTCAACAAATCAATAGTTTTCTACAACAGCAAAACCAATAAAAAGAATGAATAACTGGAAGTTTTAATTTAGCAAATATCACTTTTTGGTTTGAATAGGCATTACTCAACATGTATTTCAATCCATATTTTATTATTCAGTTTTCACATTGGAGTTCAAAACAAAATTTCTACAATGGGATATAATAATGTATTGACAATCTACAAATTTTATCTAATTTAAAAAGTACATTTATGCTTTATATTTTATAAATTATATATAATTAGAAATTAGATACATGGCTTTTTAAATACTCATCTAGAAAATACCTGCCTTATAACTGTCAAGTACTCAAATATTTCTTCAATATTATTGTTGGACTATTATGTAGAGATCATTTGAATTATGTTAAGAAAATATCAGTATCAGTTACTTATCACTTATGACAAGCATCATATTTTAGTGAACTGAATATTTGTGGACTTTCAAACCATATATGCTACAGTCAAAGTCTCCCAAATGATGACTTTTAGAGTCAGGGCATTTGCAAATTATTAGAGTGAGAAAAGTGGGAACATATGTATTCTTGTGCAATTAGGAGAAAATTTTAAAAAGTTTTCTGTCATTTTCTTTTATACATTATATGAGGAGACCAAGGAAAAATATTTATCTGAAAACCAGAAGTAGAGTCTTCTCCCCATTAAATATTTACTGGTGATATGGTCAGGGACTTTAGTCCTCTCTAGCTGTGGGAAGGAATATTTTCTTTTTAAAATGTATGGTATCCTAAGCAAACAAAACATGGCATAATTTATTGATCATGGTGGATGATCATTTTGATGTGTTCTTGGATACAGTTGGAAAGAATTTTATTAAGTATTTTTGCATCTATGTTCACCAGGGAAATTGTCCTGAAGTTCTCTTTCTTTGTTGGATCTTTGTGTGGTTTTGGTATCAGTGTAATTGTGGCTTCATACAACGAGTTGGATAGAGTTCCTTCTGTTTCTATTTTGTGGAATAGTTTGAAGAATTTTGGTGTTAGGTCTTCTATGAATGTCTGATAGAATTCTGCACTGAAGCCATCAGGTCCCGGGCTTTTTTTGGTTGGGATACTTTCTATGACCCATTATATTTCTTCAGGTGTTATGGGACTGTTTATATGATCTATGTGATCCTGATTTAGTTTTGGTATCGGATATCTGTCTAGGAAACTGTCCATTTCCTCTAGATTGTGTTGAGTATAGGCTTTTTTAGTAGGATATAATGATTTTTTGAATTTCCTCAGTTTCTGTTGTTATATCTCCCTTTTCATTTCTAAGTTTGTTAATCTGGATACTGTCTTTGTGCCCTTTGGTTAGTCTGGCTAAGGGTTTATCTATCTTGTTGATTTTCTCAAAGAACCAGCTCCTGGTTTTGTTGATTCTTTGTATGGTTCTCTTTGTTTCTACTTGATTGATTATGGCCCTGGGTTTGATGATGTCCTGCCTTCTACTCCTCCAGGGTGAAATAGCTTCTTTTTGTTCTAGGGCTTTCAGGTATGTCATTAAGCTGTTAGTGTATGATATCTCCATTTTCTTTTTGGAGGCACTCAGGGCTATGAGTTTTCCTCTTAGCACTGCTTTCATTGTGTCCCATAGATTTATGTATGTTGTGTCTTCATTTTGATTGAGTTCTAAAAAGTCTTTAATTTCTTTCTTTATTTCTTCCTTGACCAAGGTATCATTGAGTAGAATATTGTTCAGTTTCCCTGTGTATGTGGGTTTTATGTTGTTTTTGTTGCTATTGAAGACCACTTTTACTCCATAGTGATCTGATAGGAAGCATGGGATTATTTCAATCTTCTTATATTTGTTGAGGTCTGTCTTGTGACCAATTGTATGGTCGATTTTGGAGAAGGTACAAAGAGATGCTGAGAAAAAGGTATATTCTTTTGCTTTAGGATAGAATATATATATATATATATATTCTATCCTAAATACCAATATATATATATATATATATTCTATCCTAAAGCAAAAGATATATATATATATATATATATATATATATATATATATATATATATATATATATATATATATATTGGTCCAAAGCTTCAATTAGTTTCACTATATCCCTGTGCAGTTTCTGTTTTCCTGATCAGTCCATTGAGGAAAGTGCAGTGTTGAAGTCACACACAATTATTGTGTTAGGTGCAATGTGTGCTTTGAGCTTTAATAAAGTTTCTTTTATGAATGAGGGTGCCCTTGCATTTGGAGTATAGATGTTAAGGATTGAGAGTTCTTCTTGTTGTATTTTTCCTTTGACCAGCAAGAAGTGTCCCTCAGAGTCTCTTTTGACGACTTTGGTTTGAAAGTCAATTTTATCTGATATTAAAATGGCTACTCCAGCTTGTTTCCTGAGACCATTTGCTTGTAAAATTGTCTTCCAGCCTTTTACTCTAAGGTAGTGTTTGTCTTTGACCCTCAGGTGTGTTTCCTGTATGCAGCAAAATGTAGGGTCCAGTTTATGTATCCAGTCAGTTAGTCTATGTCTTTTTATTGGGACATTGAGTCCATTGATGTTAAGAGATATTAAGGAATAGTGATTGTTATTTCCTGTCATTTTTGACGTTATTTTTTAAATTTGATTGGTTAACTTCTTTTAGGTTTGATGAAAGGTTACTATCTTGCTTTTTCCAGGGAGAAGTTTCCCTCCTTGTATTGGTGTTTTCCTCCTATTATCCTTTGTAGGGCTGGGTTTGTGGCTAGATATTGGGTAAACTTGGTTTTGTGGTGGAATATCTTAGTTTCTCCATCTATGGTGATTGAGAGTTTTGCTGGATAGTGTAGTTTTGGCTGGCATTTATGTTCTCTTAGAGCTTTGGCTGCCTAGGATCTTCTAGCTTTCATAATCTCAGGTGAAAAGTCTGCTGTGATTCTGATAGGTCTTCCTTTATATGTTACTTGGCCTTTTTCTCTTACTGCCTTTAATATTCTTTCTTTGTTTAGTACTTTTGGTGCTTTGATTATTATGTGATGGGAGGTATTTCTGTTCTGCTCCAGTGTGTTTGGAGTTCTGTAGGCTTCTTGTCTATTCATGGGCATCTCTCTCTTTAGGTTAGGGAAGTTTTCTTCCATAATTTTATTTAAGATATTTTCTGGCCCTTTAAGTTGTAAACCTCTCTCATCTGTGCCTATAATCCTTAGGTTTCGTCTTCTCATTGTATCCTGGATTTCCTGGATGTTTTGGGTTACAAGCTTTTTGCATTTTGCATTTTCTTTAACTGTTGAGTCCATGGTTTCTATGGGATCTTCAGCATCTGAGATTCTTTCTTCTATCTCTTGTATTTTGTTGTTGATATTTGCATCTATGTCCCCTGATTTCTTCCCAAGGTTTTCTATCTCCAAAGTTGTCTCCCTTTGAGTTTTATTAGTTGTTTCTACTTCTGATTTCAGATCCTGGATGGTTTTGCTTAGCTCCTTCACTTTCTTGTTTGTGCTTTCCTGTAATTCTTTAAGAGATTTTTGTGTGTCCTCTTTCATGACCTCAGCCTGTTGCCCAAAGTTCTCCTGAATTTCTTTAAGTGATTTTTGTATTTCCTCCTTATTAGCTTTTGTATTCTCCTGAATTTCTTTCAATACTTTTTGTGTTTCCCTTGTAAGGGCTTCTAATTTTTGATCCCTTTTCTCCTGAATTTTTTTAAGTATGTCCTTCACATGTTCCTCTACCAGCATCATGACCACTGATTTTAAATTGAAATCTTGTTTTTCTGGTGTGATGGGGTATCCAGGACATGCTGTTAAAGGAGAACTGGGTTCAGATGCTGCCATATTGCCTTGATTTCTGTTAGTGACGTTCCTGCGTTTGCCTTTTGCCATCTAGTTCTCACTGGTGTTAGTTGGTCTTGTCAATGCTGGACTGACCAGTGCAAGCTGCCTCTTCCCAGGTGGCCTCTGGTGCACAACTGACCTCCTGCACTGCCTGGAGACAGGGTACTGTGGCCCAGGCTGTTCAGATCCAGAAGCAGACACTTGAAGGCTCCAACTGGGGCCTACTGGACTCACCAGAGCACAGTGACTCCTCCCAGTCAGCTTCCCGTGCCCCTCTGGCCTCTTGCAGGACCTGGAGATATGGTGTTGCAGCCCAGGCTATTCTGGATCCCGAAGCAGAGATCCGAAGGCTCCCACCAGAGGCCTCAGGACTAGAACCTAAGCTCCCTGCTGCTAGAGCAAGCTGTGCACTCCCAGTCTGCCTCCGGGTGCACACCAGGCCTCTTGAACTTCCTGGAGACAGAGTGCTGTGGCCCAGGCTATTCAGACCCTGAAGCAGACACCACCAACAAAAGAAATTCTGGGGGAATCAGTATCCCTGACTTCAAGCAATACTACAGAGCAATAGTGTTAAAACTGCATGGTATTGGCACAGTGACAGACAAGTGGACCATTGGAATAGAATTGAAGATCCAGAAATGAATCAACACACCTATGGTCACTTGATCTTCGATAAAGGAGCCGAAAATATCCAGTGGAAAAAAGATAGCATTTTCAACAAATGGTGCTGGTTCAATTGGAGGTCAGCATGCAGAAGAATGGGAATTGATCCATTCTTATCTCCTTGTACAAAACTTCACTCCAAGAGGATCAAGGACCTCCATGTAAAACCGGACACACTGAAACTAATAGAAAAGAAACTGGGGAAGACCCTTGAGGACATGGGAACAGGGGAAAAGTTCCTGAACAGATCACCAATAGCTTATGCTCTAAGATCAAGAATTGACAAATGGGACTTCATAAAATTACAAAGTTTCTGTAAGGCAAAGGACACTGTCAAAAGGACAAAACAGCAAGCATCAAATTGGTAAAGGATATTCACCAATCCTACATCTGATAGAGGGCTAATATCCAATATATACAAAGAACACAAGAAGTTAGACCCCAGGGAACCAAATAACCCGATTAAAAAATGGGGTAGAGATCTAAACAAAGAATTTTCACCTGAAGAAATTCTTATGGAGGAGAGGCACCACATCATACTAAGTGAGGTAACCCAGACTCAAAAGGTGAATCATGGTATGCACTCACTAATAAGTGGATATTAACCTAGAAAACTGGAATACCCAAAACATAATCCACACATCAAATGAGGTACAAGAAGAACAGAGGAGTGGCCCCTTGTTCTGGAAAGACTCAGTGAATGAGTATTCGGCAAAACCAGAACGGGGAAGTGGGAAGGTATGGGTGGGTGGGAGGACAGGGGGAGAGAAGGGGGGCTTACGGGACTTTCAGGGAGTGGGAGGATAGAAAAGGGGAAATCATTTGAAATGTAATTAAAAATATATCGAATAAAAAAAAAGAAACAATGAATTCATGAAATTCTTAGGCAAATGGATGGAGCTTCTGTGGCCTCTCACTGTGCCAAGAGCCTCAGCTGCTCTCCATGACCCCTTCATGCCTTCAAAACCAGTACCATCTGGGTGACCCTTACACAGTACCAAGTCCAGCCACAGCACAAATACAACTGTGGCTATCTCTGGAACACAGCCTCTGTGCTCTCAGAAAACACATTCCAGAAGATTTCACCTCAGTGATGCTGGTTTCTTCTTAATTACTGCTAATTTCTTAGCTCCATCTAACCAGCATCAATAGTCCCAGTAACACAAAGGATAGATTTAGTGGTTCTGGTATCTTGTTAATCACAGCTGATACTTCAGCCCCAGCTAACCCAAACCACAGAATCTTCACAATCAAAACATGGCCCTTATAAGAGTCTTTAATCTTCCCTCTGAAATTTCACAAGTCAAGCCTCCATCTTCTGCCATGTTCTCAACATTATCTTCCAAGCTCTTACAGAACATTCCACAGAGCTCTTAACACCAAATGGATCATCTAGCCCAAAGTTCCAAAGTCCTTCCACAATTCTCCCCAAAACATGGTCAGGTTGTCACAGGAATTCTCCACTACATTGGTACCAATTTGTCTTAGTCAGGGTTTCTATTCCTGCACAAACATGATGACCAAGAAGCAAGTTGGTGAGGAAAGGGTTTATTTAGCTTACACTTCTGCATTGCTGTTCATCACAAAAGGAAGTCAGGACTGTAACTCAAGCAGAGTTGGAAGCAGGAACTGATGCAAAGGCCATGGACAGATGTTCCTTACTGGCTTGCTTCCCCTGGCTTGCTCAGCCTGCTCTCTTATAGAACCCAAGAGCACCAGCCCAGAGATGGTACCACCCACAAGGATCCCTTCCCCCTTGATCACTAATTGAGAAAATACCCCACAGCTGGATCTCATGGAGGCACTTCCCCAACTGAAGCTCCTTTCTCTGTGATAATTCCAACCTGTGTCAAGTTGACACACAAAACCAGGCAGTACAGGTGGGTAATGCTTCTTCCCAAAATCGTACAACATCTGACAAAACCCTAAGTACTAGGCATAAAACACCTTCTTTTGGGACCTCTTTTTGGTCATGGTTGTTCAAAAGATCCCCAAAGCATTATAGGCCATTGTTAATACTTTTGTTTTTCCCACAGATATGGAAGGCAAGTCTCAATTGCTGAAGATACCATATACTTCAGAAACAAGGCCCAAAGAGCACAGGGGTATAAGTGCCCCAAACCTGAATACTAGCTTTCATGGTACCCAAAAGAGCCATGGAAACTTTCAAGGGAAGGTGTGTTAGCTAACAGGCTTATCATGCTATGACACTTATAAAAAATAACAACCATCAACCTAGCATAATACAGTAGTGGCATATCTAATTTGGTGGTAACTAACAGCACTCTATTTGGATTTAAGGCTCATTCATCAACAGGAAAATTATAACTCATACAACAAACCTTTTCAACTATCCATTACTAAAGTAACCATCGACCTTGAAGAAAAAATTATAACCACCATTTTTCTAAACCAATATAATCCTTAATTACATTCTAAACATTTGTCCTGATACTGACATATTAGTGTCATTCTTCACCCTCATCAAGTAAATTCCTCTGCAGTAGATTATGACCATTATAGAAAAGTACAGTCAAAATAAATATTTTGGAGCATAGTCCTCATGTATACATCTCAAATACAACTCTTGCCCTTAAATCTTGGTAATAACTGTGGAAGCTGGACTATAACAATTGTTATAACCATAGAATCAGTAAGTTTGACTTGAATTTGTATGTCCTAGAAATGTCTGAAACTACACCCATAAACTCTTATGAATATGGTTGACTAAACAGGACATGGATAAGGAAAACACTAATAGTCAGGCTAACATGGATGTTAGAAAATGTGCAAGGCCTAAAACATATACAAAAAACAATTACAGGCAGCTAATAATGCTATAAGCAGGGGAAAATAGTATTTATTAGGGCAGACCATACTATTTGATTATCCAATATCAAATGATAACTACTGAAAAGATATGCATACAAGTCACATCATGCAGGCCTACCAAATTGCTGTACTTTTGTATTTCAAAAGAAATATAGGTATGTATGTTTTAAAAGTTAAAGACAAAAATGTCATGAATTTTGAAGAAAGCAAGTTGGAGTGAGGGCTTAGAGAGAGGAAAGGGAAGAAATAAAGGATATAAGTATATTATAATCTCAAAAATAAAACAAAAATCCCAAAATTATCAAGTGAAATTTGTGTTGCTCATATGTTACTGGATGTATGTTGACTTCCTCTGGACACAGTGAATAAAGTGAATCCTCTCTGTCTCTCTGTCTCTCTCTGTCTCTCTGTCTCTCTCTGTCTCTCTGTCTCTCTCTGTCTCTCTCTGTCTCTCTCTGTCTCTCTCTCTTCTCTCTCTTCTCTCTCTCTCTCTCTCTCTCTCTCTCTCTCTCTCTCTCTCTCTCTCTCTCTCTCGCAACAGCTAACAATCTCCAATAGCTCCTAGGATAGGACTTGGGCTCTATGCCCACCTCCCCTCTCCATGATTAAATTTTGTCTGGCTTGTGGTTGCACAGGTCTTATGCATGCTACCACAAGTACTGTTAACTCAAATGTACAACATCCTATTGTGTTTAGAAAACACTTTATTGTTGTAGTTATCATTTATCTCTAGCTCTAATTTTTTTCTTGTAGTCATATTTAAATTCAGAATCTTCTAATTATATTGCCACTTCTTTACCTTTGGGAGGAGGAATAGTGATACAGATGTCTCATTTTTGGGATTAGCATTCTATAGTCTCTTATTCTCTACACTCTGAATACTTTATGCTTATGTTTTGATCATTGCCCACATAAAATTGAAGCTTCTCAGATGGAGACTGATGAATGCATTAATCTATGAGTGTAACCATACATCATTAGGAATTGGTTTAATACTACATGTATTTTAGAGAATAATAGCAATATTTTCCCCTAGTGTGCATGATCTGTTCAGCCACAGGCTCTTTACCCAATACTGGTGTCAGGTATGTGTTTGAAATTGTATTTTGGGCCTTGAATCTAATCAGAAAGTTTTTACAGACTTCATTGACATTCTTGATATACCAGTGAATACATCGAGCCATGCCTATAATTTTTGTAGCTCAAAGAGTTCACAAATGTGTAAGCCTGTTGATGACTCTTCTCTTCCAGCTTATAAAGCACCTTCCAGAACTACAAAAGCTAGCTAGATATGATGATGCTTCTTATAACCTAAACAAAAAATAAGCAAAACCAAAATACTGATATCGTCATGTCCTGTGACAAAGTTTATCGCCTAGTTCTAGTGATAAGTTTCCATGAGAAATAACCATGAAACTATTTGGGCTACATACCCAAATACGCCCTGGAGAAAGATAGCCTCCCAGGAGTGCAGACAAACATGTGTATGCATATAAAGCCACTACAGCTACTCAAAGTGACCCTACTGGAAACCTCAGGACACAGGATCCAAGGAGTTGCATGGGACAGGAAACTTCCAGTTTCTACCTATGACCTGAGCTAATCCTGTGGCAAAGAGCTGTATACACAAATACAACTCAGAGAAAGCTGGTCTCCCCGGACAGTTGACACACCTCCAAGCACGGGTAAGACTACCGCTTCTGTTCAAAGTCCTGGGCCAAGTGAGAACTTTCCATAGCCACCAAGAAACAGGAAGCAAGGAAGAGCTACAAACAGGATCCTTACCGTTTTTTTTGTCTGCAACCCTGAACTGACCCCGTACCACAGCTCTTCATGCCCAAATTCGTCCCAGAGAGGAATGGTCTCCCAGAAGTACTGACACAGAGGATCGCAGGAGGCAAAAGCCCCAGTTAGTGCAAGACCAGCTAACACCAGAGATAACCAGAAGGCAAGAGGCAAGGGCAAGTATATAAGCAACAGAAACCAAGGCTACATGGCACCATCAGAACCCATTTCTCCCACTACAGCAAGCCTTGGATAACCCAACACAACAGAAATATAAGACTCTGATTTAAAACTCACATCTCAAGATGAAAATAGAGTAATTTAAAAGGGAGATAAATAACTGCCTTGAAAACAAGAGAACACAAGTAAACAGAAAGAAGACTTTAAAGAGGAAACACAAAACTCCCTTAAAGAATTACAAGAAACCTAAACAAAACAGGTTAAGGAATTGAACAAAACCATACTGGATCTAAAACTGAAAATAGAAACAATAAACAACCGGGCAGTGGTGGAGCACGCCTGTAATCCCAGCACTCTGGGAGGCAGAGAGAGGCAGGCAGATTTCTGAGTTCGAGGCCAGCCTGGTCTACCGAGTGAGTTCCAGGACAACCAGGACTATACAGAGAAACCCTGTTTTGAAAAAAACAAAAATCCAAAAAAAAAAAGAAAGAAAGAAAGAAAAAAGAAAGAAACAATAAACAAATGAGAAAAGAGAGACAACTGTGGAGACAGAAAACCTAGGAAGGAGATAAGGAGTCGGAGGAAAGCATCACCAGCAGAATGCAAGAAATATAAAACAGAATCTCAGGTGCAAAAGATACCACAGAAAACATTGACTTAACAGTCAAAGAAAATGCAAAATGAAAAAGCTCCTAACCCAAAACATCCAGGAAATACAGGACAAAAATAGAATTCCAAACCTAAGGATTATAGGTATAGAAGAGTGCAAAGATTCCCAACTTCAAGGGCCAGTAAATATCTTCAAAAAACTATAGAAGAAACTTCCTTAACTGAAAGAAAGAGAAGCACACAAACATACAAGAAGCCCACAGATCTCAAAATAGATTGGATCAGAAAAAATTCCTCCTGCCACATAATAATCAAAACACCAAATGCTCTTAAAAAAAGAATATTAAAAAGCAATAAGGGGAAATGTCAAGTTGTCCCTTCCCCCCACAGCATTTAGCTGTGACTCTCCTGGCTGGCAACCCCCAATCTTCCCCTGGCTTATGTTATCTCCGGCCTATTCAAGCTGCGACTTTCCCGGCCTACAGCCTCCACCCTTCCCCAGGCGTTATCTCCAGCCCTTGTTCCACTGGAAACAACACAGCCACTTTCACCTTAACTACCAAGGCTGCCTCAGGGCAGTTTCATCTGGAGACCAGCAGAAAACTGTGTGACTGGAAGCAGGCAACCCACCAAGAAGAAGATCCAACCAATTTGCGGCCATTTGGGGGGCAGGGTGGTTTTCCAAAGACTATAAATATTGGCTTAATAATAGTAAAGTCAGTCTCTATGGGCAACTGTCCTCTTGACTCATTTCTCTTTCACCCCCTTCCCATTACCCCCAGAATTCTCTTCCAGGTATTCCTGTTCGCTTGTGGCTGCGGGCAGCTACATCAAGTAACATATAAAGGCACACATATCAGAATTACACCAGATTTCTTGCAAGAGACTATGAAATCCTGAAGATCCTGGACAGATGTCCTACAGAACAAAATGGAAAACAAATACCAACCCAGGCTCCTATGACCAGCAAAACTCTCAATTACCATAGATGGAGAAACCAAGGTATTCCAGGACAAAAACAAATTTATACAACATCTTTCCACAAATCCTGCCTTTCAAAAGATAATGAAAGGAAAACATCAACAAAAGGAGGGATGCTACACACTAGAAACAATAAGAAATTAATCATCTTTTAACAAACCAAAAAGAAGAGAGCCACACAAACATAAATCACCTCCAATAACAAAAATAACAGGAAGCAACAATTACTTTTCCTTAATATCTCTTACTATCAATGGAATCAATTCTCCAATAAAAAGACAGATTAACAGTCTGGATACATAAACAGGGCCCAAAATTTTGCTGCAGAGAAGAAACTCACTGCAAACACAAATGCAGACAATACTTCAGAGTAAAAGGCTGGAAAAAATTTCCAAGTAAATGGCCCCCAAAAACGTGCTGGTATAGCTATTCTAATGTTGAATAAAATCGACTTTCAACCTAAAGTATTCAAAAAAGATAAGCAAGGACACTTCATACTCATTAAAGGAAAACTCTACCAAGATGAACTCTCAATTCTGAGCATTTATGCTCCCAATACAAGGGCACCCACACTAATAATAATAAAAAATACTTTACTAAAGCTCAAAGCATACATTGTGCCTCACACAATAATAGTGGGAGATTTGAACACCACACTCTTGACAATGGACAGATCAAGGAAACAGAAAATAGAGATACAGTGAAATTACTGGAACTTATAAATCAAATAGATTTAACAGATATCTGTAGAATATTTTACCCTAAAATAAAAGAATATACCTCTTCTCAGCACAAACAGTATAAAGTATCTTTGAGAGACTCTAACTAAACAAGTGAAAGATCTGTATGATGAGAACTTCAAGTCTCTAAACAAAGAAATGGAAGAAGACCTCAGAAAAAGGAAAGATCTCATATGCTCATGGTTTGGCAGGATTAATATGGTAAAATTGGCTACCTTGCCAAAGCAATCTATAGATTCATTGCAATCCCCATCAAAATTCCAACTCAATTCTTAATAGAGTTATTAAGAACAGTTTCCAAATTCATTTGGAATATCAAAACAGACCCAGGATAGTGTAAACTATTCTCAACAATAAAATAACTTTTGGTGGAATCAGAATCCTCACCTCATGCTGTACTACACAGCAATTGCGTTAATAACTGCATGGTTTTGGTTCAAAGGAAGGAAGGTAGATCAATGGAATAGAATTGAAGAACCAGAAATGAACCCTTACACCTACAATCACTTGATCTTTGAAAAAGGAGCTACAGCAATCCAGGGGCAAAAAGACAGCATTTTCAACAAATCTTGCTAGTTCAACTGGAGGTCAACATGTAAAGAATGCAAACAGATCCATTCTTATATTCCTGTACAAAGCTCAAGTTTGAGAAGATCAAGACCCTCCACATAAAAGCAGACACACTGCTGCTTTAGAAGAGAAATAGGGAAGAGGTAGTAGGGAAAACTCTCAAGTGCATGGACACAGGAGAAAAGTTCCTGAACAGAACAGCACTGGTATATATTCTATGATCAAGAATTATTAAATGGGACTTCTAAAAATTTCAAAGTTTCTGTGAGACACAGATAACTATAAATAGGACAAAAGGACAAACTATAGGTTTTGAAAAGATCTTTACCAATCTGACATCTGATATAGGCTAATAGCCAATATATCTGAAGAACTCAGGAAGTTAGACTACATAACATCAAATAACCCTATTAAAAATGTGGAACCAAGCTAAACAGAGAATTCTCAATTGAGGAATATCAAATGGCCAAGAAGCACCTAAAGAAATGTTCAACATCCATAGTCATCAGGGGCATGCAAGACAATGAAACTCTGAGTTTTCACCTCACACCAGTCAGAATGGCTAAGATGAAAAACTCAGGAGAAAGCAGATGTTGGCTAGGATGTGAATAAACATGAATACTCTCCCATTGTGGGCGAGATAGCACGCTTGTACTACCACTCTGGAAATCAGTCTGACGGTTACTCTGAAAATTGGACATAGTATTGCCTGAGGACCTAGCTATACAACTCCTGGGCATATACCCAAAAGATTCTGCATCATATAATAAGAACTCATGTTGTACTCTGTTCATAGCAGTCTTATTTATAACAGCCAGAAGTTGGAAAGAACATAGATGTTTTTCAGCAGAGTAATCAATATATATGCAATACATCAACACAGTGGAGTACAATTCAGATATTTAAAAAAATGAATTCATGAAATTCTTAGACAAATAGATGTAACTAGAAAATATCATCCTGAGTGAGGTAACCCAGTCACAAAAGAACACACATGGAATGCACTCACTGATAAGAGGATATTAACACAAAAGCTCTGGATACCCAAGATAAAATTCACCCCATGAAGCTCATGAAGAAGTAAGACCAAAGTGAGGGTGCTTCAGTCCTTCTTAGAAAAGGGAACAAAATACCCATGGGAAGAGATTCAGAAACAATGTGGAGACAAAGTGCAGAGCAGAGACTAAAGGAAAGGTCATCCAGAGACTATCTCACCTAGGGATTCCTCACAGATAGTCACCAAACTCTGAAACCATTATGGATGCTAAAAAAGGCTTACTGAAAGTGTCCCAATATTGTTGTCTCCTGATAGGCTCCGTCAGAGTCTTACAAATACAGAATAGGATGCAAGAAGCCAACTATTGTACTGAGTATGTGCTTCATAATGGAGGACATAGATTGAAGGAGCTGAAGGGGTGAGAAACCCCATAGGAAGAACAACAATATGAGCCAAATAGACCCCTCCAGAGGACCCAGGAGTTAATCGACCAACCAAGTAGTACACATTGCTCTGGCTGCATATAATGTTTTTTAAAGCATCAGTGGGAGAAGATGTCCTTGGTCCTATGAATGTTTGATAGATGCCTCAGTGTAGGGGAATTAATGGTGAGGGAGGTGGGAGTGGATGGGTGGATGGAACACTCTCATAGATGCAGGGGGAGGGTGGAACAGAAAGGATTTCTGGGAGGGGTTAACTGAGTAAGGGAATAACACTTGAAATGTAAATAAATTTTAAGCTTAATTAATTAAGTAATTACTTAATTAAAATTTTAAAAAAGATATAATTTTGCCTGAAAATTATTTCTTCAATATATATTTTAAACATATAATACATGTATAATATATATATTACAAATATTATATATCCTTTTATATAATGTGTATTATATTATATATTACAGGTTGAATTATATATATATTATCTATTATCTATTACATATCACATATCACATATCACATATCACTTATTATCACCTATAACAGACATATATCATATATCATATATTTATTATATATTATATATTATATATTATGTGGTATGTGTTGCTATGTGCTATGTGCTATATGTTATATGTTATATATTATATGTTATATGTTATACGCTATGTGTTATGTATTATTATATATGTTATGTTATATATTATATATTATATATTATGTGTTATATGTTATATGGTATAAATTTATTAAAATTATATATTATAATTTATTATATATTAAACACAAATATTGAAAATGTCAATTTTTAGTTGGCTCAACTTTTTTTTCTGACTAAAAAAGGTGAATCTTTTTCTTTGCTGTTACTTGTTTTTCAGTTTCTCTGTTGCAAGATGTTGGGCAGTTCTATTCCATTACATGATTCTGCCTTGGTGCTCTAGTAGTGAAGTCAAAACACCATGCAAAGAAAGCTCAGAATTTGTAAATAAAAAAACAATTTTTTCTTCTCTGATTTGTTCTTGTCAGATGTTTAAGACAGTGTGAAAACTAGGTAGTATTCCTTTAAGCTTGGGTGTTTAAACAACTAAATACATTAACACAGTGAAAATTAAGCTGTCATATAAGAAAGTTTCATATCCCTTATAGTGAAATTAGCTGACACAAGGCAAATGTCTCTTTAACATAAAGAATGAGTCACTAGTGCTTTATGTGTCATTTCATTTGTCTTGAAAAAATATGCTAGTTTCATAAATTAAATAATATTGCTTCAAAATGATATTCTTATCTCACAGGCTCAGTAGGTTGAATCTTCATTATCAGTTAATCACCAATGGCAACTTTCTACTAAGAAATCATTTAAGTCTCAATATTTGCAGTATCGAAAACATGATGAATAATCTATAAATATCAAGGAATGATCTAGTTTATTTACTTGCCATGATTCTCTTATTTTTATTTTTGGTTCAAGTTTATTTTAGTGTCCCAAATAAAAGATGATCTTGCTTCCAGAGATGACATTTTTCAAACAGAAATATGTTCCATTTTAATAAAAATGTTTCCAGATAATTGAAAACAGATTATATTTTAAATATCTGGAAGACAGCATTGTAATTAATTTACTGATACAGTTAATGACTATCATTATGGAAAATTAGTGATTTTCTGAATTATGATGAATTTTGTTTGGTGTTTATCAGTTGTATTAAAGTATATAACTTATGGCCAACCTAATCAAAGAAGGAAATAGATACATATGTTTTTATTGAAATTTTCCCCTAAATAAGAAAGCAGAATTGTCTTGAAAACATATAATGCATTTTAACAATATCTGTATATATCGTTGGCACCTGGCCATGAGTATACAGAATATACAAGGATTCATCTAAAGTAATTTATAAAATGTTCTAAACTTTACAAAAAATTAAAAATTGTCTTTTCTGTTATACTTTTCAAAAAAGAAGTTTGTAATACAAGATAATTCATTTTTTAGTCTTTATTTTTCTTTAGAAAACTTTACTATTATTTTATATTATTTTCTTTTTTAATTAATTAATTTAATTTTACAATTCATATTTTATTCCCATCACCCTGTCCACTCTCCCACTTTTCATATCCCATACCTCCTCCCCATCCCCTGTCTCCAAGTGGATGAACCCACCTACTACCATGACTGACCTCTAAACTCCCTGGGGCCTCCAGTCTCTTGAGGGTTAGGTGCATCATCTCTGAATGAACACAGACCCAGCAATCCTCTGTTTGTATGTATTTTGTGGGTCTCATATCAGCTGGTGCATTCTGCTTTTTTGGTGGTCCAGTGTTTGAGAAATTTTGGGCATCCAGATTAAATGAGACTACTGGTCTTTCTAGAAGACTGCCCTTCTCCTCAGGTTCTTTCAGCCTTTTCTAATTCAACAGCAGTCAGCTTCTTCTGTCCATTGTTTGGGTGCAAATATCAGCATTTGATTCTTTCAGCTGCTTGTTGGGTCTTCGGGAGTGTGGTCACACTAGGTCCCTTTTTCTGAGCACTCCATAGACTCAGCACTACTGTCAGGACTTGGTAAACATCCCCCCTGCATTGAGCTGGATCTCACTTTGGGCCTGTCCCTGGATCTCTTACTCAGATACCTCTCCATTTCCATCCCTGTAATTCTTTCAGATGGAACAATTACAGGTCATATTTGAGATTGTGTGATGGCCCCCTCCCTCTTTTGATGCCCTGTCTTCCTAATGGAAGTAGGATCTATAAGTTCCCTCTCCATACTGTCAGGCATTTCATCTAAGGTCTCTCACTTCCCAGGTCTCTGGAGCATTCTGAAGGGTCCCCAAAACCTACTACATCCCAAGAATGCCTGTTTCCATTCTTTCTGCTGGCCCTCGTAACTTTGTCCTTTTCTCTCACCCAATAACAGATCAAGTTACCCTCTACCAACCCCATCTTTCATCCCTCCCAGGCCCCTCTCACCCTCCCCACTTGTGATTGCTTTCTTCTCCCTCTCAAATGTGACTGAGGCATTCTCACTTGTGCACTTCCCCCTTGTTGATCTTTCTGAGTTCTGTGTACTGTATCTTGGGTATTTTGTACATATTTTTTTGCTAATATCCACTTATTACTGAGTACATACCATGCATGTCCTTTTGGGTCTGAGTTACATCACTCAGAATGATATTTTCTAGTTCCATCCATTCGCCTGCAAAACTCAGGTGGTCCTCATTCTTAATAGCTGAGTAGTATTCCACTGTGTAAACAAACAGCATTTTCTGTATCCATTCTTCTGTAGTGGTACATCTGGGTTGTTTCCTGATTCTGAATATCACAAATAAGCCACATGAACAAAGTGGAACACATGTACCTGTGGCAAGGTGGGGCATCTTTTGGGTTTATTCCCAAGAGTGGTATTGCTGGGTCTTCAATTTTTCCTATTTTCTGAGGAATCTTCAGATTGATTTTCAGAGTGTTTGTACAAGTTTGCAATCCCACCAGCAAGGGAGAAGTGTTCTACTTCTCCATATCCTCTCCAACATGTGTTGTCACCTGAGATTTTGATCTTAGCCATTCTGATTGGTATAAGATGGAATCTGAGTGTCATTTTGATTTGCATTTCTCTGACCACTAAGACTTTGAATATTTCTTTAGATGCTTCTCAGATATTCTAGATTCTTCAGTTGTGAAATCTAGGTTTAGTTCTATACCTCTTTTTGGATTGGGTTGTTTGGGGTTTTGGAGATTAACTTCTTGAATTTGTTCTATATTTTGGATTTTAGCCCTCTATCGGATGTGAGGTTAGTGAAGATTTTTTTGCCCACTCTTTAGGTAGCTGATTTGTCTTACTGACTATGTCCTTTGCCTTTCAGAAGCTTTCGAATTTCATGATTTTCCATTTATCAATTCTTGATCTTCAAGCATGAGCCATTGTAGTTCTGTTTAGGAAGTGTCCCCTGTGCCTATATATTCACGGTTCTTTCCCAATTTTTCTTCTATTAGATTTAGTGTATCAAGTTTTATGTTGGGGTCATTGATCCTCTTGGACTTGAGCTTTGTTCAAGGTGAAAAATATTAGTCTACATACATACATGTTTCTACATACAGACAGCCAGTTATACCAGCACCATTTATTGAAGATGCTTTCTTTTTTCCATAGTATATTTTTGGTGTCTTTTTCAAAGATCAAGTGTCCGTAAGTGTGTGGCTTTATTTTTGAGTATTCAATTCTATTTCACTGGTGAATGGGTCTGTCTCTGTATCAATACTATATATTTTTATCACTATTGCTCTGTAGAAAAGCTTGTGGTTAGTGATGTTGATTTTCCCCAAGATAATTAATTTCGAAGATTAGAATATTGCATACAAAGCAACTATTTCTGCAGTGCTTCTTAAACTGTGAACTATAGCACTGTATTTGTTACATTTCGTAAGTTAAATATCATCAGAGTTAGATCAAGCTACACTAAATTGAGAGTGTCAATATTAGAGTATTTTTGGATATATATTATGAATATTTGGAAAAAAAGAAAATTTATTGTTAAAATCAAGGGTTCCCAAGGAAGCTCTGCTTTGAAGAGGCCTTAGTTTAAAACAGAGATCAGAAGAGTCCTTCTTCTACAGAGTCTGGTACCATTATAATTTTCTAAAATTAATTTTATCTTAATTTCTGGAATTAAATTAAGCCAAAGTTTTCCTGTGAAGGGCAATGTATCTAAATACATTAATTACAGTATTTTTATTATTTGATTTTGGATATATAAAAATACATAAGAAATTTGGAGGACTTTTGAGGGAGATTAGACTGAATTTACATTAGATAATAGATATTATGAATTGTGGGTTTAAAATGGACTGTAGCATCAGGCACAGAGTTCAGGCTGCTGGACAAGGCAGGACTCAGGAAGTTTGACTTACGCTTTACCCATGGAACTGCTGGGACAGCATTAGACTGTGAGAAGCTGCAGGACTCCACTCCAGATGGGAAAGGTCAGTCTGTGGTCCCTGTGGATCTGTTGGAGTTGGCTTGGGGTCCCAGGGCCTGAATGGGAGCCAGAGACCGTAGGTTCTAGCTATTGGGCAGCAAAGATGCCACTGAATGCTGTGGAAGAGCTGAGAATGGAGTATGGGCCCTAGGGCTGTCTCTAGCCAGGGCCTAAGGAAAAAAGGGCAGGGAGTAGAGAGCTCTGGCAGGTTATAGCATGGAGGAAAGTCCTTTTCTTGCTTGGGTGGCAGGTTGTGTTGGTGGAAGACTTGGCTGGAAGTGCTGAGAGGCTTCCTTTCGGGAGGTTAGACATGCAGCCATTTAGAGGAAGACCTGCTTCATTGCTCCAGCACTGTGAATCCCAATTAGAAGAGACTGTTCATGGTTTTAAGGTATTTATTTTGGAAAGGCTGAGAGATGGAGAAAGTAGGGAAGTAGAAGCTGGCCATTGCCATGTGGAAGTGGGGAATGGAATGCAGAGAGAAGGGGAGTGTGAGAGCAAGAGAGAGAGGGCGGGGGGAAGAGTAAGCACATAGGAGAGAGAGGAGTGTGTAAGTAGCCCCTTTTATAGTGGACCAGGCCTAGCTGGCTGTTGCCAGGTAACTGTGAGGAGGAACATATCTGGCTGTTGCCAGGTAACTGTGGGGGTGGAGTCGAGACAGAATACTGGGAGCTTGGGGAATTGCCCTATGTGACTGAGTGGCAGAGAATTATGGACCTGCAGCCCCATGTCAGGAACCTAGCATCTGAGAGCACGACAAACTGAACTTCTGTTCCTTCCAGAATTTTATGGTGGATCTCTGGAGTTGAAACCTAGCTCCACTAGAAAACAGGCTACCTTTCCTCGTCTCACAATGAATAAGGTTTTGAATTCAAATCACTGTTGCTGAGGCAGAGGGAGAAAATCACCTCGTTATTTAATGTGTTAAGTTTAGATGTTTATATTGATGATATGAGTAATTTTATATGTTCACCAAATCTGCAACCTGCACTCAGAAAATTATGTCAAGGACCTGACTTCCTGAGTTTTTCCACTTTCATGAACTATATACATAGTTATAGGCTGTACAGGTATTTCAATTAGACACATGAAGATATTTAATTACATAAGATAATACTCACCATGATACAGAAAATATCATGGTGAGTATTGTGAAGATTTAAGACATATCATAAGAATATCAACATATTCCCTGCACTCTTTCCATCTGTGGGAAGAAGGTTGTAAAAGTATCTTGCTATACATCCCAAAATGGCATAAACTTACTATGGAGTTAAGGCACTCCTTAAGCCTCTAAACCTTTGTCTCTAGCTTCAAAGTGCTGACAATACAGACATGCATAAGCACTCTTGGATATACTTTACTTTTTTTTTTACTATACTTTCCATCAATGTTCTATTATTTCCTTCAGTGTATAGGAAATACACTGTAGGAAATGTGTGCTATGTCAAACAAAATAAAATGTAATTCCAAACATGTTTGTGGTGGAAGATGATATTTTGTTATTTTCTCCTTTGATTTTGATATAAACTTTTGATTTTGAAGTCTAATAGATAAATATGTGTTATCTATAGGTCATCATAGAAGGTCTTTGATGATAGATGCTACCACATTTTCTTACTTCAACTATTCTATGACTTATATTCATATTATTTAATAGAAGCCTCCACTGCATTAATGTGCATTCTGCTCAAGATTATTTATTTTTTGCCATCTTAAAAATATACATTCTCTGTCATACAATACATCCCAACCAGAGTCTCATGTTACCTTAACACTTACTTTAAAGGCTCAGTATCTATAATCATCTGCAGAATGCCTTTTTATTCAAACATCATAAGTCCCAGTATTTTTCATTCTTAACTCACTTAGAAATATATTCCTATTACATTTTTAAATCTAAATATTGCATGAGCACTCATTTTTATCTAACATCCTGTGCTTTTCAAGATTCAAAAGACAAAATTGTAATTGTTGACTTTTACTTCACTAAATAGAAACTCATGAAAAAATATTGCTATTTATGTGACTCCTATGACAAATATGAGTTAAAGTAGATTCATTGTTTAGTTGTTATCTACAAGGTCTTTTTTTTTTTCTTCAAACCAGGGTTTCTCTGTGTAGTCCTGACTTTCCTGGAACTCACTCTGTAGACCAGGCTGGCCTCAAACTCAGAAATCCACCTGTCTCCTCCTCCTCCCAAGTGCTGGGATTAAAGGCATGCGCCAACACTGCCCAGCTATCTTCAAGATTTTTTTTTATTTAATGCAATATATTTTTTATTTACATTTCCCCTTTTTGGGAGGATTTTGGATTTCCCCTTTTATGGTCCCCCACTCACTGAAAGTCACATAAGCCCCCTTCCCTCCACCTATTTTCCAACCCACCTCTTCCCACTTCCCTGTTCTGGTTTTGCCTTATACTGCTACACTGAGTCTTTCCAGAACCAGGGGTCACTCCTCCGTTCTTCTTGTACCACATTTGATGTGTGGATTATGTTTTGGGTATTCCACTTTTCCAGGCTAATATCCACTTATTAGTGAGTGCATACCATGATTCACCTTTTGAGACTGGGTTACCTCACTTAGTATGATGTTCTCTAGCTCCATCCATTTGCCTAAGAATTTCATGAATTCATTGTTTCTAATGGCTGAATAGTACTCCATTGTGTAGATATACCACATTTTTTGCATCCACTCTTCTGTTGAGGGATACCTGGGTTCTTTCCAGCTTCTGGCAATTATAAATAGGGCTGCTATGAACATAGTAGAGCAAGTATCCTTATTACATGGTGGGGAATCCTCTGGGTATATGCCCAGGAGTGGTATATGCCCAGTGAGGTGGCCAGTTTTCGGAGGAACCGCCAGACTGATTTCCAGAGTGGTTGTACCAATTTGCAACCCCACCAGCAATGGAGGAGTGTTCCTCTTTCTCCACATCCTCACCAACACCTGCTGTCTCCTGAATTTTTAATCTTAGCGATTCTGATTGGTGTAAGGTGAAATCTCAGGGTTGTTTGGATTTGCATTTCTCTAATGACTAATGAAGTTGAGCATTTTTTAAGATGCTTCTCCACCATCTGAAGTTCTTCAGGTGAGAATTATTTGTTTAACTCTGTACCCCATTTTTTAATAAGGTTTTTTTGGTTTTCTCAAGTCTAACTTCTTGAGTTTTTTTTATATATTGGATATTAGCCCTCTATCTGATGTAGGATTGGTGAAGATCTTTTCCCAATTAATGGCTGAATAGTTCTCCATTGTGTATATATACCACATTTTTTGCATCCATTCTTTTGTTGAGGTATACCTGGGTTCTTTCCAACATCTGGCTATTATAAATAGGGTTGCTATGAACATAGTGGAGCATATATCCTTATTACATTCTGGGGAATCCTCTGGGTATATGCCCAGGAGTGATATAGCAGGATCTTCCGGGAGTGATGTGCCCAGTTTTCTGAGGAACCGCCAGACTGTTTTCCAGAGTGGTTGTACCAATTTGCAACCTCACCAGCAGTGGAGGAGTTTTCCTCTTTCTCCACATCCTTGCCAACACCTGCTGTCTCCTGAGTTTTTAATCTTAGCCATTCTGACTGGTGTAAGGTGAAATTTCAGGATTTGATTTGCATTTCCCTGATGACTAATGAAGTTGAGCATTTTTAAAGATGTTTCTCTGCCATCCGAAGTTCTTCAGGTGAGAATTCTTTGTTTAACTATGTACCCCATTTTTTAGTAGGGTTATTTGGTTTTCTGGGGTCTAACTTCTTGAGTTCTTTGTATATATTGGATATTAGCCCTATATCTGATATAGAGTTAATGAAGATCTTTTCCCAATTTGTTGGTTGCTGATTTGTCCTTTTGATGGTGTCCTTTGCCTTACAGAAACTTTGTAATTTTATATAGTCCCATTTGTCAATTCTTGATCGTAGTGCATAAGCTATTGGTGTTCTGTCCAGGAACTTTCTCCCTGTACCAATTTCTTCAAGGGTCTTCCCCAGTTTCTTTTCTATTAGCTTCAGAGTGTCTGGCTTTATGTGGAGGTCCTTGATCCATTTGGAGTTGAGCTTAGTACAAGGAGACAAGGATGGATCAATTTGCATTCTCCTGCATGCTGACCTCCATTTGAACCAGCACCATTTTTTGAAAAGGCTATCTTTTTTCCATTGGATATTTTCAGTCCCTTTGTCGAAGATCAAGTGGCCATAGGTGTGTGGGTTCATTTCTGGATCTTCAATCCTGTTCCATTGATCCGCCTGCCTGCCACTGTACCAATACCATGCAGTTTTTACCACCATTGCTTGGTAGTATTGCTTGAGGTCAGGGATACTGATTCGCCCAGAATTTCCTTTATTGTTGAGAATAGTTTTAGCTATCCTGGGTTTTTTGTTATTCCAGATGAATTTGAGAATTGCTCTTTCTAACTCTATGAAGAATTGAGTTGAGATTTTGATGGGTATTGCGTTGAATTTTATATTCCTTTTGGCAAAAGGGCCATTTTAACTATATTAATCCTACTGATCCATGATCATGGGAGGTTTTTCCATTTTTTGAGGTCTTCTTCCATTTGCTTCTTCAGAGTCTTGAAGTTCTTATCATACAGATCTTTCATATGTTTGGCAAGCGTCAGTATCCTAATGTATTAACTTAGATATTACAATCTTTATTATCCTGGACTAAAATAGAACATGTCAGTGAAGACCAACTGTTAAGTGTAGCATTTATCAGTATCTTTTCCTATTAGCCTTAGCTCATATTACCTTTCAGATAGGCAGCTGGTTCATATTTGAGATACTTTGTGATTCCCCTGAAATGAATTACTGCCATTAGAATCCAAGATCCTAAATACAACACCTTGGTAACTTTCATGGTTTTTCTGGGAACAGCTAAACTACTGCATATCAAAGAGATTTATGGTGTCCATATTTCAATATGAATTAAATATGCTTTACAGTCTACTTACTTCATCTGCAAAATGAGTGTTATAATAGTTCTTACTTCATAGACTTGTAAAAAATTAAATGAATCTGACAACTGTTATAATGCTTCCTCAAAACCACTGATTCATTTCTGTTCAGAAAACAGGAGGCCTTTCAGGGATATCAAATGAATGCAGCATAACAGGATGTGATCATATTAAACACAGATTCTCATATCAAGGATGAACACGGAAACCCAGTATGAAGAAAAGGGCATTAAGAACAGAAAAAAAGACACATAAACACTCCTATTCCCACTGTTAAGGGTGCACAAAAACTCTAAGTTAAACAACCATAATGTAAATACACAGGACTTACTATCGACTCATACAGATTATGTGATTGTCACGTTAATCCTTGAGGGTCCTTCTGAGTGTTGCTTATTTGATACTATGGCATATGTTCCGTGGTGTCATTGATCCCTGTACTTCCTATAATCTTTCTTCCCCTTCATCCTCTGCCTAGTGTTTGGCTGTGAGCCTCTAGGTTTGTTTCCATTAGCTGCCAGAGTAATCCTCTCATCACAAATGGTCTAAGCACTGGATCTATGAATATAGTCAAATACTATTAGGGATTATTTCATTGGAGATAATATTTGGCCAGTTTCATTCAAATTTAGGTGTCTGGGCTGTCAGTTTTCATACATCTATCACCCACATAATGTCATTATTGGGCTCCTGCTTAGATTGTGGGCCTCAAGTTAAATTAGTCATTGGTTGGTCACTCCCTGAAGCTCTGAGCCATGATCGTTCCAGCACAACACATTAGGATTAAAAGCAACGTTGGCAGTGATTTCTACAATAAAAAAGAAACATTCAAACTGATATGGCTCTTTGTAAGAATTTGTTAATGAATACACAGATGTCAGATAATAGCAAAATAAATGAATTGTCATGCATATATTTGCATTTTCCTCTCTATAAATTTTAGGCATTCTGGTTTCAGTTATTCATCTCAGAGAATATAATTTTAAAGGAATGTATAAATTGTAGATAAATAAATATTTAAAATATAACATCAATTGCACTGTTCATCTCAACTTAAAGTTGTATAGAAATGAGTTAGGCAGACATTCAAATATTTGTACTTTAATAATTTAAATAAGTGCTGACTGTTTCCCATCAGTAAAATCTGGGATGATATGTTCACCTCTAAGAAACTGAATAAGTGATATTAAACTATTAAATTATCTCAAGATATAATTAAGAGAAAGTTTCATTTTCAGTCATTTTGAGTTAGAGATTTAGCTTTACAGCAGGCACTATGAAATCAATCAACAAAGGAATCAACAAAGAATTTACCCAGCTGTGATACCTCAGAACCACAACAATCAACACTATGCCAAGATATTTCTTAAGGTTTGATAGTAGAACTTATATCTTGGCAATAACCTACAGATTCCTTATTAGACTTAAACAAGCTCAGTGGGAAAGTAATCTTGTCTGGAACAAAAATAATCTACCTAACATCCCAGTCCTAAAAGATTATAGATCTTGGAGTAGAACCTACGAGCACTTTACAAGAACAGCTAAATTCCTAACTACAATATAGAATATATGCTTATACCAACAATTAAGTACATTTCCACCAATTTTCAAAGAAGCTTTTCTTTACAAAAGACAAAGATCATTACAGAAAAATACAATTTATTAGAATGCAAAAGAAAATAGAATATGAGGTATCCAGCCCGCAAAGAAACAACTACATTAAAACTCTTCCAATTAAGTCTCAGGGGAAATTGCAGAATAAAAAGAAGAAAGGTTGTAAGAGCCACTGAACTAGGAAATTTGATGTGAAATTTAGTCTTCTATAAATGACTAGGAAGCTTCATATCTGATATATCACCACTATGGCTCCCTAAAACCAACCTGAACAAGCACAACACTAATACACATGTCCAGCAGAAATTTCAAAGGGCCCCACCCAAGATAAAAAAAAAAAAGAACTATAGTCAACTAAAAAATTCTGAGAGAAGAATTAGTCTTTCAAAGGTTTGAAATCCTTATCTGGATATCTAATATCAAGTATCAACACATGAATAATACACACATACACATAAAACACACACACATATACACATAAAATCAACATTAAAGAGTCCCAGAAACTAACTTGCATTATATATATAATGTTTGTGTGCATATATATATATATATATATATACATATATTATATATATATATATATATATATATATATATACAAAACCCCAATGTAACCAATATTATATATTCAAAGGCCAAAAGGCATGAATTTAAAAAAGAGTATAGAAGGGAGGATGTGCATTATGTTGGAAGGAGGGTGCATGGGAGTGTTTAAAGGAAAGCAAAAAAAAAGAAAATGATGTAATAATATTTTCATTTTTAATTACATGTTTTCAATCTCATTCACTGCCTCCCTCCCAGTTACTCCTTGCCACACTCATTTCCGTATTTCCCCCCTTTTCCTCTGAAGGCTTACCCTCCCACTATCTCCACCCTGGCACTTCAACTCTCTACAAAGCTAGGTAGTTATTCTCCCTTTGAGGTCAAATAAAGCAGCCCAGCTAGAACATGTCCTAGAGACAGGCCAAAGGTTTATTAAAGCCCGTTTTCAGGTTGTTCAGAAACCACATGAAGACCAAGTTGCACATCTGTTACATATGTGTGGTGAGGCCTAGGGCCAGCCCGTGTATGTTCTTTGGTAGGTATTTCAGACTCTTAACAGCCCCAATGATAGAGGTTAATTGGCTCTGTCTTTCTCTGGATATTTTATCCACTTTGGGGCCTCAATCCTTCCTTCTCCTCTTCTATAAGAATCCTGAAGCTCCACCTGCTATTTGGTTGTGCGTATCTGTATGCGTTTGAGTCAGCTCCCAGGTGGAGCCTCTCAGAGGACAATTTGCTCCTGTCTACAAGCATAGCAAAGTATCATTAAAAGTGTTAGGGATCCTGCAAGACGCAAGAGGGGCTTCCGGGCGGCCAGCGTGAAGTCGTTGTGCTCTGGTGAATCCAGCAGGCCCCAGAAGGAGCCTTCAGGTGCCTGCTTTGGGATCTGAACAGCCTGGGCCACAGTACTCGGTTTTCAGGAACTGCGGGAGACCTGGTGTGCACCCAAAGGCAGTCTGGGAGCTCACAGCACAGATTGCTCCTGTGGCACAGAGCTTAGGTTCCAGTCCTGAGGCATCTGGTGGTAGCCCTCAGACCTCTCTGCTTCTGGATCCAGATCAGTCTGGGTGGCAACACCACATCTCCAGGTCCTACAAGAGGCAAGAGGGGCTTCCAGGCAGCCAGCAGGGAGAAGTAGGTGTGCTCTGGTGAATCCAGCAGGCCCCAGTGGGAGCCTTCAGGTGTCTACTTCGGGATCTGAACAGCTTGGGCAACAGCACCCTGTCTCCAGGCAGTGCAGGAGGTAAGCTGTGCACCAGAGGCCACCTGGGAAGGGGCAGCTTGCACTGGTGAGTCCAGCATTGACAAGACCACCTAACACCAGTGAGAACTAGATGGCAAAAGGCAAACGCAGGAATGTCACTAACAGAAATCAAGGCAATATGGCAACCTCTGAACCCAATTCTCCTTTACCAGCATGTCCTGGATACCCCATCACACCAGTAAAACAAGATTTGGATTTAAAATCACTGGTCATGATGCTGGTACAGGAACACATGAAGGACATACTTAAAGAAATTCAGGAGAAAATGGATCAAAAGTTAGAAGCCCTTGCAAGGGAAACACAAAAATCATTGAAAGAAATCCAGGAGAATACAAAAGCCAATAATGAGGAAACGCAAAAAACACTTAAAGAATTACAGGTGGGAAAACAAGGAGAGGGAAGGGGACTGATGGGACTTTCGGGGAGTGGGGGTCCAGAAAAGGGGAAATCATTTGAAATGTAAATAAATATATCAATAAATTGAATAAAAAAGAAAAAAAGGAAAAAAAATAGAATTACAGGAAAGCACAAGCAAGCAAGTGAAGGAGCTAAGCAAAACCATCCAGGATCTAAAATCAGAAGTAGAAACAACTAAGAAAACTCAAAGGGAGACAACTTTGGAGATAGAAAGCCTTGGGAAGAAATCAGGGGACAGAGATGCAAATATCAACAACAGAATACAAGAGATAGAAGAAAGAATCTCAGATGCCGAAGATACCATAGAAACCATGGACACAACAGTTAAAGAAAATACAAAATGCAAAAAGCTTGTAACCAAAATATCCAGGAAATCCAGGACACAATGAGAAGACCAAACCTAAGGATTATAGGCATAGATGAGAGTGAAGATTTACAACTTAAAGGTACAGCAAATATCTTCAAAAAATTATGGGAGAAAACTTCCCTAACCTAAAGAGAGAGATGCCCATGAATATACAAGAATGTGGACAAGATGGCACTGGCTTCAGCTGTGCCAGCTCAGTGTTCTTGGTAAACAAGCTATCTGCGCATGTGCAAGAGTATATTCGCACCAAATCTCTGCCCATTCCGGGGCATTCTAATGAGGTGATGAGTGAACAGCCAATTAACTGTGTACACGCCCCACCAAGGGGTATATAAGCAGCGCCCATTTTGGGCTCGGGGTCTTCCTCCATGAAAAGCTTCAATAAAAGCTTGGCTGCAGAAGGATCCTAGTGTCCTGCGTGCGTTCTTGCTGGCGAGACGAAAGCGTGGGACATCTGGTGCCCGAAACCCGGGATATGCCTTATCATCGCTGGCACTGAGGAGACCCCCCCGCCCCCGGGTTAGGGTCACGGGGTGGATTCAGAACTGCAGTGATACGGGAAGGCTCTAAGAGGCATGTTTGTCCTTGGCCTTGATCTCTCCCACCTCTCTCCTCAATTAGCGGGGGCGATTGAAGCCTTCCCTATTGTTTTCATGGCACTCATCCTTTTTCTTTTGGTTTCATTTTGCTTCCACCAGCAGTGGTGTTAAATCATCATCATTAGGCACAGTTAGACGGATGTACATAAGCCGCAGTGCCAGCCGGATACATAAGTCTCTCCTGTAGATAAAGGAGCAGTATGGGGGCTTCACATTTGGTGGTAACAGCATTGCAGTCCCTTCTGAGACAGCGTAATCTGAAGGTCTCAACAAGAACTCTAAATTGTTTTGTCAGAGAGGTGGATCGCGTGGCTCCCTGGTATGCATGTTCCAGATCACTAACGCTTGCTTCATGGGAGAAGCTGGAGAGAGACCTAATTAGAGAACAACAGGCTGGGAAACTAAAAGCAGGGACGATGCCACTGTGGAAGCTTGTGAAATCATATCTTGAGGATGAGAAATGCCGTTCGTCCATAAGAGCAGGGCAGGAGGTTTTGGAAGAGATTCAGGATAGTCTGTCAGAAATAGAGCGGTGTAAAATGACTGGTGCGGTCAGAAAAAAAAAGAGGTGCACCTAAGAAAAAAGGCCCTTCCAAGGACTCTGGATCTGAGGAAGTGATAGAACGGGGAAAGTACGCCCCGGGGGAGAGAAAATGATGGAGAAAGAAAAAACACAAAAATGGAAGCACGCAAAAAGAAAAAAGTTGTTAAAGTAAAAGTAGAAGAGATACAAAAAGAGGAAGATATGTCAACAGAAGAAAAAGCAGTTGTGCCCCGGGAGACGAAGTACAAGTCACCCAGAGAGGATACTTTATATCCATTAAAAGCAATCGTGCCCCAGGGGATGAAGTACAAGTCACCCAGAGAAAATACTTTGTATCCGTTTAAAGAATATAAATAGCCTTAGATCTGGCTAGCAGTGACTCTGAGCAGGAGTTGTCAGAGTCAGGAGGAGGAAGAGTTAAAAGAGGAAGCAGCTAAATATGAAGAAGATATGGGCCTGGGTAGGAAGCCACCGTTCCCCGCCTTATACAGACAAAGGAGATTGTGGCTAGTTAGCCTCACCCTGCAGATTAAGGCAGAACAGGGGGTGAGGGGGGGGAAGTTCGCAGTGGAACAAAAGGAAAGAGGATTTACATAGTAATAAACTAAAAACAAACTTCACAGTTAAGTGAGAACTACAAGAAAGTTCACAACCCTACTTTTAAAGCAGCCTTTTGCTTTTGCTAGCCTGCGCGGTTATTTGGGAGAGCAAGAGCTTGCTTTAAGTATAGCCCTCTTAAAGGAGCTCCACGGAGAGCTAGATCACACCTGAGGAATTTATGCAGCCTACTCGAGCTAAATTCTCTAGAAGAAAAATTATACTTTAAAAGTCAGAGACAGTTGAAACAGCCGGACAAAGAAAATCCTGGGCTCTCCTCCCCTCCTACCTCTCTCTACAAGGTCACTGTGTTTTTCCTCCCTTCTCTGGCAGAACTCACAGAAGAAAAAGAAGATAAGAAGTTAACTCTTAAACAAGAGAAAAAGCAGGTTACTGAAAAGCAGTTTTTCCATGTACAGGACATGGTATTAAAAAGTATAATAATAATAATAATAATAGTAATAAATAATAATAATAATGGTTAAAAGCTAATTTTAAAACTCTCCAGGAAACAGAAGAAAATGGGAGACGTCCTATTTTCTCTCTGAATCCTAATGAAGACATTCTTAGTTCTGGTTAAGGTATTTGGATCTTCTTGGGACATCAAGTTCCATTTCTGTCTGTTGCCTATTTTTGGTGCACCAAACTTGTCTATATGTGTGTCAATTTATGTTGTCTATTGTTTGAGTGGCTGAATGATTATTGAGTTTATGTTATGTCTTAAAAAGAAAACATAAAATGGTAAAAAAAAAAAAAAGGGCGTTATCTATTGGCAGTCCTGCCAGTCTACAATTTACACAGAAGAAGATGATTAAAGGTGTTTCACATTCTTAACTATGAGTTAAACATAGCTGGAGAAAAAAGCTACTTTTAAGAGGCCAGCAGTCTCAAACTTAATGGTTAATTCTCCTGAAAAAATTTCTACCATGATGATGGTTGGGTTCAAGGTGTTTTATTCCCCTTAAATTACAGCTGGAAAAAAGATATATTTGGTTTAAATTAATGAGATTTGTGTAATCGCTTCATCCTTATTCCTAATTGGTCTTAAAGGTATAAATATTTTACATGCCTTGATTATAGAGTATTTACTCATAAGTTATTGGACATGATTTAAAAAAAAATATAATGGTAACAAAAGGTAAGTTTAAAACTGATAATTTAGGGTTAAAGCTATCTTAAGCAACACGCGGCATGACAGAAGCCAAGAAATTTAGGTTTCTAAGATATTTCTAAATTGATATAATGTTTTATGTGACTCTTATCCTAGAACTCAGACTTACAAAAAATAAGATTTAAAATAATGTCTCTTCAATAAGTTACACTGTCATACAATCAAACACACAAGCTGATGGACAAACTTTGCAATATGAAAATAATGTGTTTGCTATTATTTTAAGGAGAAAAGATTGTTTAAAACTGGGTTTTGCTTTTAAAAATTGTAGTTATGCTTTAATAATACAGGTTCCTTTTGTTATTTGACCTTCATACAATGGGGTCTGGTTACAGGCTACTCCTTCCAAGATTGATGGGTGTAGGTCTGGCCTTATCTTACAGGCTTCACATAGAGAGTTCTGGCCAAAAGAATATTTTTAACAGATTCATATAGATGTGGTTCAAAATAAAGTTTCAAACTTAGATCTATAAAACATTAATAAGGCTATATAGAAATTATAAAGGCATTAAAATTCAGCCTTGGATTCACACCAAATATTAACACAGGAGGCTAGAGTAGCCCTCAACAGAGTAAAACAAGGCTTACATGACACAGTGTTGTTTCACTACAAAGAAAAAGAGAAAATTGCTTTATGCATTTTGTCTACCTTTTTGCAGCCTACAGGCCTGCTATGGCAAGAAGGTCCCTTGTTGCGGGTACATCAATGGTACATCCTAGAGCCTCACCAGCAAAATCTATTGATCATTACTCTACTGCAATTGCTAAATTGGCCCATCTGGAGATACAACAATGCCTACAGTTTTTTGAGAAGAATCTTATATCACTGATCATTCCCTTTACTGCCTCTCAGGTGCAGATTTTGTGTGGAACAATTAATGATTGGGTCATATTGCATTGCTGTTTTGATGGATTAATAGATAATCATTATCCCAGACATCCTTTGCTTTTATTTTTTAAGGAACATCCTGTGGTGTTTCCAAAAGTAATTACACAAGCACCCTTGCCAGGTGCCCCCAATATATTTACAGATGGATCAAAAACAGGCTGTGGAGCTTATATGATCGAGCACAATGAGCCTGTTTTGTGCCAATATAAGCCTGGCTCCCCACAGGTGGTTAAATTACAAATTATGTTAAAAGTTTTCAAATAATGTTCCTTTCAATTTAATTTACTTTCAGATTCATCTTATGTGGTGAATGTTGTTAGGTACACAAGATCCTAAATCTTTGATTGTGCCGTATACTGCAGCACAAGTTCAAATTTTGGCAGCTACATCCAATGATTGGGCGATTTTAGTTACCTCCTTTGCTGGACAGATTGACAATCATTATCCAAAGCATCCAATTTTGCAATTTGCCCTGAGTCAGGCTGTAGTATTTCCACGAGTGACAGCCAGAAATCCACTCCCAGATGGAATCATGGTATATACTGATGGATCAAAAACTGGTATAGGTGCTTATGTAGTTAATGGTGAGGTAGTATCTAAACAATATAATGAAACCTCACCTCAAATTGTGGAATGTTTAGTAGTACTAGAGGTTCTTGAGACCTTCCCAGAACCGCTTAATATTGTGTCTGACTCTTCTTATGTAGTTAATGCAGTTAACCTTCTTGAGACAGCTGGGGTAATAAAGTCCTCCAGCAGAGTTGTTAACATTTTTCAATAAATACAACTTGTCTTATTGAATAGAAGATTCCCTGTTTATATTACTCATGTCAAAGCATACTCGGGCCTCCCTGGTCCTATGCTGCTGGGAAATGATTTGGCAGATAAGGCCACCAAGATCGTTGCTGTTGCACTGTTTTCCCAGACAGAAGCTGCAAAAGAATTTCATAAGCACTTTCATGTGATGGCTGAAACCTTACGTCGCCATTTTTCATTGACTAGAAAGGAAGCTAGAGAAATAGTTACCCAATGTCAAAATTGTTGTCAGTTTTTGCCTGTGCCTCACGTGGGAATTAACCCACGGGGAATTCAACCGCTACAAGTATGGCAGATGGATGTCACTCATATTCCTTCCTTTGGAAGACTTCAATATTTGCATGTTTCTATTGATACATACTCTGACATTATGTATGCTACACCTCTAACAGGAGAAAAGGCCTCACATGTAATTCAACATTGCCTCGAGGCATGGAGTGCATGGGACAAACCCAGACTCCTCAAGACAGACAATGGACCAGCATATACTTCTCAAAAATTTCGGCAGTTCTGTAGTCAAATGGATGTGACTCATTTAACTGGCCTTCCATATAATCCCCAAGGGCAAGGTATTGTGGAACGCGCTCACCGCACTCTTAAATTTTACATAATTAAACAAAAAGGGGGAATCGAGGAGGCTCTACCCCCAGTGCCAAGAGTAGCTGTTTCCATGGCACTCTTTACTCTTAATTATCTAAATCTTGATGACCAAGACCATACTGCGGCCGATCGACACTGTTCAGAACCTGACAGCCCAAAAGAAATGGTCAAATGGAAAGATATGTTGTCTGGTCACTGGAAAGGCCCGGTTCCTATCTTAATAAGATCCAGGGGAGCTGTTTGTGTTTTTCCACAAGGGGAAGATAACCCATTCTGGCTGCCGGAGCGATTGACTCGAAGAATTCTGACACCTGAAGATGACACCTGGACAGATCCCACAGAAACTACTCCTGGCCCTCGTGCTGCCTCTTTGGATTTGGGTTCCTAGTATATTGGGAGAATACAGATGGGCTATCTTGTCTGCCTTCCCAAAGCCAGTGCCTATCTGTCATGATGCAGTTGTTTTCACAAAGTTTTTTACAACTAACAAAACCATAGAATTACCATACTTGCCGTTTGATCCCACTTGGGCACCATTAGGGGAGAGTCATTCTCTACTAGAGCGAGGTTGTCTCTGTTTTGAATTTGATGGGGTAGGAGAATGCATCAAGCTCACAGGCCGAACTTTGGGAATGTTTGACAAGCAGAGAGGAGGCTGGCTGAATCGGACCCAGGATACCTCTGACCCAGATAAAACACTTACAAAACGGGCCTTCTGGCAAGAGGCAATTTGGATCAATGGCACATTTCTATCGCCCAATTTTCTAAATAAGGAGCATCCTCGTCAACCCAGGATAGCTCCCCATTGTAGTTGGAAGAACAAAGGGTTAATCCCTCCCTGGTCTGATTGTCAGTCCTCTATTACTCGTTGGGCAGACCAAGCTAGAACCTTTTCCTTTTCCCCCAATATGATGGTAGACCAAGAAGAGGAATTCGCTATGAAACAGGGACTCTTTATACAGGATTTTAGAATGCACCCTTTCCATAAGTGGGTACTTTGTGGAGTTAATGGCAGCTGTTCAGATCTTAATTCCTTGGCTTTTATTCGAGGAGGAGCTGCTGGAAAAGCCTCCTTTACTGGTGCTTCAAAATTTTTTCAGTTCTGGGGATTGAATGTTGCTATCCCTGAAAAGAGTGGAACTGTACGAATGTATACTAATTCTACCATAGAGATCACTAGATTCAATAAAACCCTAGTGAATCAAACTGACTACCCACCTATCCCGGTATGCGTTTATCCCCCTTTCTTGTTTATTCTTTCAAATGAATCATTTGAAAAGTGTTCCAATGATTCTTGTTGGATGTCACAGTGTTGGGATTCAGAGTGGGCTACCCGTGCCATGGTAGCCAGGGTCCCGTGATGGATCCCTGTCCCCGTGGAAGTCCCTTCTACCCTATCCCTGTTCAGACAGAAAAGAGACTTCAGTGTCACCGCAGCCATTGTTGTGGCCATCTCCGTTAGTGCAGTTGCTGCTACAGCTGCTGGGATTGCCATGGTAACCAAAGTTCAAACAGACAAGGCCCTGAAACAATTGTCGATCAAAGTGGCAGATGCTGTCAACATTCATACTTCTGCTAGTGCTCAACTAAAGGGTGGGTTAATGATTGGTAACCAATGCCTCGATCTGGTGGAAGAAAGACTAGATATTCTTTTTCAACTTGCTCAATTGGGATGTGAAAGAAAACTGGGTGTGCTTTGCATTACCAGTGTGCAGTATGAAAACTACCCATACAGCAAACTTGTCTAGGCAATTGTCATTATATCTTGCAGGAAACTGGTCTGAAGGCTTCGATGAAATTCTCGAATCCTTGCGGGCAGCAGTGTTGGCTATCAATTCGACTCGAGTGGACTTGTCGCTGACAGAGGGACTCTCTTCCTGGATCACTTCAGCCTTTTCTTACTTTAAGGAGTGGGTGAGTGTGAGTTTATTTGGCGCAGCCTTATGCTGTGGATGCGTGTTCATGCTTTGGTTGGTCTGCAAACTCAGATCCCAGCAAAAACGTGACAAGGTTGTGATTGCTCAAGCATTTGCAGCTATAGAACAAGGCGCCTCCCCAGAGATCTGGTTATCCATGTTAAAATAGTTTTGCAAGTATTGGACTGCTCAGCTCTTGCACCCCTAGAGGCTAGACTCATTGCACAGGGATGAGTGAGTAAGTCTTTCACTCTGATGGATTGTCAGGCTAAGCACCGCATAAGGGTTGTTCAGAGTTTTGGACATTCTTAGAAGACAAGTCGAATTGCATGAGGGTTGCGTGTCCAAGTGTCCCTCCCCTAGGAAAAATGGCACGAGTGCAGGTCAGGACCATCCTGGGAAAAGGAACCTAAGGATCTTGTTCTGTACATGGCGCTCTTACTCATCTTACTAGGGATTCGACATCTATCTTCATCCATTACAGAGTGGCTTGCAGTTTTTAATGAAATAATAAGGGAGAGATGTGGAAAGCCGTGACAGTATTCGCCATTACAAGATGGCACTGGCTTCAGCTGTACCAGCTCAGTGTTCTTGGTAAACAAGCTATCTGCGCATGTGCAAGAGTATTTTCGCGCCAAATCTCTGCCCATCCCGGGGCATTCTAATGAGGTGATGAGTGAACAGCCAATTAACTGTGTACATGCCACACCAAGGGGTATATAAGCAGCGCCCATTTTGGGCTCGGGGTCTTCCTCCATGAAAAGCTTCAATAAAAGCTTGGCTGCAGAAGGATCCTAGTGTCCTGCGTGCATTCTTGCTGGCGAGACAAAAGCGCGGGACACAAGAAGCCTACAGAACTCCAAACAGACTGGACCAGAAAAGAAATACTTTCCGTCACATAATAATCAAAACACCAAATGTACTAAACAAAGAAAGAATATTAAAGGCAGTAAGAGAAAAAGGCCAAGTAACATATAAAGGAAGAGCTATCAGAATCACAGCAGACTTTTTACCTGAGACTATGAAGGCTAGAAGATCATGGGCAAATCTCATGCAGACTCTAAGAGAACACAAATGCCAGCCAAAACTACTATATCCAGCAAAACTCTCAATCACCGTAGATGGAGAAACTAAGATATTTCATGACAAAACCAAGTTTACCCAATATCTATCCACAAACCCAGCCCTACAAAGGATAATAGGAGGAAAACAGCAATACAAGGAGGGAAACTTCACCCTGGAAAAAGCAAGAAAATAACCTTTCATCAAACCCAAAAGAAGTTAAGCAATCAAATTTAAAAAATAACGTCAAAATTGATAGGAAGAAACAATCACTATTCCTTAATATCTCTTAACATCAATGGACTCAATGCCACAATAAAAAGACACAGACTAACTGACTGGATACATAAACAGGACTCTACATTTTGTTGCTTACAGGAAACACACCTAAGGGTCAAAGACAAACACTACCTTAGATTAAAAGGCTGGAAGACAATTTTACAAGCAAATGGTCTCAGGAAACAAGCTGGAGTAGCCATTTTAATATCAGATAAAATTGACTTTCAACCCAAAGTCATCAAAAGAGACTCTGAGGGACACTTCTTGCTGGTCAAAGGAAAAATACAACAAGAAGAACTCTCACTCCTGAACATCTATGCTCCAAATGCAAGGGCACCCTCTTTCGTAAAAGAAACTTTGTTAAAGTTCAAAGCACACATTGCACCTAACACAATAATTGTGGGTGACTTCAACACTGCACTTTCCTCAATGGACCAATCAGGAAAACAGAAACTAAACAGAGACACAATGAAACTAATTGAAGCTTTGAACCAATTAGATTTAAGATATATATATAGAACATTCTATCCTAAAGCAAAAGAATATACCTTTTTCTCAGCACCTCATGGTACCTTCTACAAAATCGACCATATAATTGGTCACAAAACAGACCTCAACAAATATAAGAAAATTGAACTAATCCCATGCCTCCTATCAGATCACTATGAAGTAAAAGTGGTTTTCAATAGCAACAAAAACAACAGAAAACCCACATACACGTGGAAACTGAACAACTTTCTACTCAATGATGCCTTGGTCAAGGAAGAAATAAAGAAACAAATTAAAGACTTTTTAGAACACAATGAAAATGAAGACACAACATACCCAAATCTATGGGAAATAATGAAAGCAGTGCTAAGAGGAAAACTCATAGCCCTGAGTGCCTCCAAAAAGAAAATAGAGAGAGCATACATTACCAGCTTAATGACACACTTGAAAGCCCTGGAACAAAAAGAAGCTATTTTCACACAGGAGGAATAGAATGGAGGAAATCATCAAACTCACTGCCGAAATCAATCAAGTAGAAACAAAGAGAACGATACAAAGAATCAACAAAACCAGGAGCTGGTTCTTTGAGAAAATCAACAAGATAGATAAACCCTTAGCCAGACTGACCAAAGGGCACAGAGAAAGATTCCAAATTAACAAACTTAGAAATGAAAAGGGAGATATAACAACGGAAACTGAGGAAATCCAAAAAATCATCAGATCCTACTACAAGAGCCTATACTCAACACAACTGGAGAATCTGGAGGAAATGGACAATTTCCTTGACAGATACCAAATAAGGAAAATAAATCAGGACCAAATAGATCATCTAAATAGTCCCGTAACGCCTAGAGAAATAGAAGGAGTCATAGAATGTCTTCCAACCAAAAAAAAAAAAAAAAAAAGCACAGGACCAGATGGTTTCAGTGCAGAATTCTATCAGACCTTCAAAGAAGAGTTAGCACCAATACTCTTCAAACTATTCCACAAAATAGAAACAGAAATAAAACTACCCAATTCCTTCTACGAAGCTACAATTATGCTGATACCAAAACCACACAAAGATCCAACAAAGAAAGAGAACTTCAGAACAATTTTCCTTATGAACATCGATGCAAAAATACTCAATAAAATTCTTGCCAACCGAATCCAAGAAAACATCAAAACGATCATCCACCATGATCAAGTAGGCTTTATCCCGGGAATGCAGGGTTGATTCATTATACGGAAATCCATCAATGCAATCCACTACATAAACAAACTCAAAGAAAAAAACCACAAGGTCATTTCATTGGATGCTGAAAAAGCATTTGGCAAAATTCAGCATCCTTTCATGCTTAAAGTCTTGGAAAGAACAGGAATTCAAGGCCCATACCTAAACATAGTAAAACCAATATACAGCAAACCGGTAGCCAGCATCAAATTAAATGTAGAGACACTTGAAGCAATCCCACTAAAATCAGGGACTAGACAGGGCTGCCCCCTTTCTCCTTATCTTTTCAATATTGTACTTGAGGTACTAGCTCGGGCAATTCGACAACATAAGGAGGTCAAAGGGATACAAATTGGAAAGGAAGAAGTCAAACTATCATTATTTGCAGATGACATGATAGTCTACCTAAGTGACCCAAAAAACTCCACTAGAGAACTCCTACAGCTGATAAACAACTTCAGCAAAGTGGCAGGTTATAAAATCAACTCACGCAAATCAGTGGCCTTCCTATACTCAAAGGATAAGCAGGCTGAGAAAGAAATTAGGGAAATGACCCCCCTCACAATAGCCTCAAACAGTATAAAGTATCTTGAGGTGACTCTTACCAAACATGTGAAAGATCTGTATGACAAGAACTTCAAGACTCTGAAGAAGGAAATGGAAGAAGACCTCAAAAAATGGGAAAACCTTCCATGCTCATGGATCTGTAAAATCAATATAGTTAAAATGGCCATTTTGCCAAAAGCAATATACAGATTCAATGCAATACCCATCAAAATCCAAACTCAATTCTTCACAGAGTTAGAAAGAGCAATTATCAAATTCATCTAGAATAACAAAAAACCCAGGATAGCTTAAACTATTCTCAACAACAAAAGAAATTCTGGGGGAATCAGTATCCCTGACCTCAAGCAATACTACAGAGCAATAGTGTTAAAAACTGCATGGTATTGGTACAGTGACAGGCAGGAGGATCAATGGAACAGGATTGAAGATCCAGGAATGAACCCACACACCTATGGCCACTTGATCCTCGACAAAGAGGCTGAAAACACCCAATGGAAAAAAGATAGCCTTTTCAACAAATGGTGCTGGCTCAACTGGAGGTCAGCATGCAGAAGAATGCGAATTGATCCATCCTTGTCTCCTTGTACTAAGCTCAAATCCAAATGGATCAAGGACCTACACATAAAGCCAGACACTCTGAAGATAATAGAAAAAAAAATGGGGAAGACCCTTGAGGACATCGGTACAGGGAGAAAGTTTCTGAACAGAACACCAATAGTGTATGCTCTAGCAGCAAGAATTGACAAATGGGAACTCATAAAATTACAATGTTTCTGTAAGGCAAAGGACACAATCAAGAGGACAAATCGGCAACCAACAAATTGGGAAAAGATCTTCACCAATCCTACATCAGATAGAGGGCTAATATCCAATATATATAAAGAACTCAAGAAGTTAGACTCCAGAAAACCAAACAACCCTATTAAAAAATGGGGTACAGAGTTAAACAAAGAATTCTCACCTGAAGAACTTCGGATGGCAGAGAAGCATCTTAAAAAAATGCTCAACTTCATTAGTCATTAGGGAAATGTAAATCAAAACAACCCTGAGATTTCACCTTACACCAGTCAGAATGGCTAAGATTAAAAATTCAGGAGATAGCAGGTGTTGGAGAGGGTGTGGAGAAAGAGGAACACTCCTCCACTGCTGGTGGGGTTGCAAATTAGTACAACCACTCTGGAAATCAGTCTGGCAGTTCCTCAGAAAACTGGCCACCTCAATTCCAGAAGATCCTGCTTGACCACTCTTGGGCATATACCCAGAGGATTCCCCACCATGTAATAAGTATACTTGCTCTACTATGTTCATAGCAGCCCTATTTATAATTGCCAGAAGCTGGAAAGAACCCAGGTATCCCTCAACAGAAGAGTGGATGCAAAAAATGTGGTATATTTACACAATGGAGTACTATTCAGCCATTAGAAACAATGAATTCATGAAATTCTTAGGCAAATGGATGGAGCTAGAGAACATCATACTAAGTGAGGTAACCCAGACTCAAAAGGTGAATCATGGTATGCACTCACTAATAATTGGATATTAACCTAGAAAACTGGAATACCCAAAACATAATCCACACATCAAATGAGGGACAAGAAGAAAGGAGGAGTGGCCCCTTGTTCTGGAAAGACTCAGTGAATGAGTATTCGGCAAAACCAGAATGGGGAAGTGGGAAGGGTTGGGTGGGAGGACAGGGGGAGAGAAGGGTCTTGCGGGACTTTCGGGTAGTAGGGGGCTAGAAAAGGGGAAATCATTTGAAATGTGAATAAAATATATCGAATTAAAAAAAAAATCAAGCATTGGGGAAGTGTGTGGAACAACAACAACAAAAAAAGTGTTAGGGATTGGTACTTGCCCATGGATTAGTTTCAAGTTGGGCTGGTTATTGGTTGACCATTTCCTCGATCTCTGCTCTATCCCATGTTTCTGCATTTCTTGAAGACATGATAAATTTTGGGTTGAAAGTTTTTGGGTATGTTGATGTCTCTATAGATCCCTTGAGGTTCTTGCCTAGATACTAGAGGTAGCCTCTTCAGGTTCAATATCTCCAAAGTTTTGACTCACAGCTAAGGTCACCCACATTGATTCTTAGGCACATCCCTTATCTCAGGTCTCTGTCTAGTCCTGGAGATGCCCTTTACCTCTCCACCCCTGTCAGTTGCATATTTCGATTCATTCTCATATGCATCTGACCATTGCTCCTGTCCTTCCTCACAGCTGATCACAACCACCCCTATTCCTGTATCCCTATCCTCTCTCAACAGTTCTCTACACCCATTTGCTTCTTATGATTGTTTTATTCTGCCTCTGTCAGGAGCCATAATAGCACAAGCTAATAACAAGTGGGTGATCTTCCTGAAATGGTCTGCATTTGATTATAATACAGTCTGTGAAAGATTAGCTCTAATTTGTCAAGATCATTAAAAAAAATCATTTTAGAAAATACTCCTGCTATTAATATGATTTTCCTGTTTTCATTAAAAATATATAACAATAAATAGGTATTAGTCAACCCCTTTGGAGCAGAGCTCTGCAGATCTACAAAGATGTACTGTCTTATATAATGCTATATAGACAAATAGTTGACTTCTTAAGGTTTAATGATGACCCTATACAATTCCTAAAATTGTATCATTGATTAAGTTATTTTATAGTGGATTTTCTATTATGTCCTTTTCTGATAGTCAAAACTGCAATGAGAACTCTGCCAGTCTCCCATGTGTCACCAGCTAATTGTTCTTAAATGGTAACCAGTCTTTCTCCTACTCAGAGCACATTCCAAAAGGTTGCAAAACAATTAGCCAGAGGTCATAAAAAGAGAACTAATAATTTATTATAAGTGCTAGGATAGACAATAAAATGTTGGCTAGGTTTAGCTATATAAAACTTCACTGATAACTTAGTTATGGTTTTTAAACTTTCAGTGAACCTGTGGAGTTTAGTCAGGTGATTGATGTTTAGCCAGATAATTATTCCTAATGTATATGAATGTAAACATTTTCTGTTGTAAAATTCTCTTTCAATTTATGATTTGATTTTTTTAGGGAACTTATTATTGATTTTTTTTAACATGTGATCATGTATTCTGAAAGATGAATAACTACTGAGGACAAGGAGATAAGAAAAGAAAAATTTTCCATTCTAGAATTTTTTGCCTTTCCCTCTTAGAGAATTTGTTTCCCTTCTCCACTTAAAAGAATTTTTCCCTTTTCCTACTTAGGGTCTTTCCAGTTTCCTCCTTTTTTCATAGATGCCTTTCATAGGAAACTTTTTAAAACTTAGATACAAATGCTATAATCACTTTTCAAAGTGTCCCGTCTTCTTCCCCTGACTTTTTACTAGCAGGCTGAAAGTTAGGGATACACAATTCTTGCTGATGAAGTACAAAGGCTATTTGCTTATCCTTTGATGTTTGAGGAAGTGGTGCTAAACACCTGAACCTACAGTTTCTGGCCTCAGGAACACAGAGGGCAGGTCCGATACAGTAGCATAGTAACTTAAACACAGATAAGTAAACATTTTACATTATACACCAACTGTAAATATCTTGTAAGACCAAGTTTTACTCTCTGTCAATGCTCTTCTCCTTCTGCTACCTCAAGAAGAAAAGATAGGAAAGAAGACCTATGCCAGGGCTGTCACACTGGCATGCCTCCTTAGTCAGATTCAAACATTATTGCTTGAGCTTCCCTTCTTGTTTATCTTCTTTAGGTCTGCAGATTGTAGCATGAATATCCTGTGCTTTATTGCTAATATTCACTTATAAGTGAGTACATACCACATGCCTTTTGTAACTGGGATAGTTCACTCTTCATGCAGGATGATATTCTCAAGTTCCTTTCATTATCATGCAAACTTCATGATGCTTTTAAAAAATAACTGAATAGTATTTCATTGTGTAGATGAAAACACATTTTCTTTAGCCATTCTTCAGTTGAGGGACATATAGATTGTTTCCAGTCTCTTGATATTTCAAATAAATCTTCCCTGAACAGAATTGAGCAAATATCTTTGTGGGACATGGGAGAAACTTTTGAATATATACATAGGAGTGGTATAACTGGTTCCTGAGGTAGAACTATTCCCAGTTTTTTGAGGAACTGCAAGATAGATATTCAAAGTGGTTAGAGAAGTTTGCACAACCACCAGCAGTGAAGAAGTATTGTTCCTTGTTCCATATCTTCACCAGCATGTACTACCTCTTCCCATTTTGATCTTAGCCAATATAATGAATAAAAGATGGAACCTCAGAGATTCTTGGATTTGCATTTCCATGACTAAAAACTCTGGATATTTCTTTAAGTGCTTCTAGTCCTTTGTTGAGAACTCTGTTTAGTTATACACTCTATTTTAAATTGGGTTATATGGGTTGTTAGTGACTAACTCCTTGAATTCTTTATAAATTTTTGATATTAGACCTCTGTTAGATGTAGGCTTGGGGAATGTCCTTTCCAGGTCCCTAGGTTTTTGAGTTTATTTATAAAATATTTGCAAACCAAATCCAGGAATGCATCAAAGACTTGAACCATGAAGATCAAGTGTGCTTCATCCCGAGGATGCAGGGATGATTTAATATATGAAAATACATCAACATTATGCACTATATAAAAAGCTGAAAAAAATAATTACATCATTACCGTATTAGACACTGAAAAGACCTTAGATAAAATACAACACCACTTGATATTAAATATATTAGAGCAATCAGGGATACAGGACACATACCTAAACATAATCAAAGTAATATACAGCAAGCCAATAGACAACATTAAATTAAATGGAGAGAAACTTAAAGCATTTCCACTAAAATTGGTTATAAGACAAGGCTGCCCAGTCTCTCCCTATCTATGCAATATAGTACTTATAGCCAGAGCAATAAGAAAACTGAAGGAGGTGAGGAGGATACAAATTGAAAATCACAAGTCAGAGTATTGCTATTTATGAATGATATGACAGTATTCATAAACACCTTCAGCAAAGTGGCTGATTACAATATTATCTCAAAACAATCAGTAGCCCTCCTTTACACACATAATAAGCAGGCCAACAAAATTAGAGAAACAGCACCCTTTACAACAGCCATGAATAATATATCTTGATGGTAACTCTAACCAAGGAAGTGAAAGATCTGTGTGACAAGAAATTTAAGTCCCTGAAGAAAGAAATTAAAGAAGGTATCAGAAGATGGAAAGGTATTCCATGCTCATAAACTAGTATGATTAACATTGTGAAATGGCCATCTTGCTAAAAGCAATCCACAGATTCAGTGCAATCCACATCAAAATTCTAAGACGAATTTTTGCAGACTATGAAAGAGTAGGATGTCCAAAAATATAACAAGGGCACATGCTCCTCTATGTTCATTGCAGCCTTATTTATAATAGCCAGAAGCTGGAAACAACCCAGATGTCCCTCAACAGAAGAATGGAAACAGAAAATGTGGTGCATTTACACAATGCAATGCTAATCAGCTATTAAAAATGATACTTCAAAAATTTGTAGGAAAATGAATTGGACTAGAAAATATCATTCTTAGTGAGGTAACCCAGACCTAAAAGAACTTACATGGTATCTACAAACTGATAAGTAGATATTAGTTCAAAAGTTCAGAATATACTCGATACAGCTCAGACTATATGAAACTGTATGAGAAGGAAGGCCAAAGTGTAGATGCTTCAAATCTGCTTAGAAGGGGCGACAAAATAATCATGGGCAGAATAGGGAGGAAGGGACCTTGGTGTGAGAGGGGAGGGAGAGAAAACAGAGGGAAGAATGACAGGGAAGTGAAGTGATGGGAGAGAAGTCCAGAAAACCAGGAGAAGTAATAAAAATATATAGCAGTAGGGGATGGGGAACTTGGGGAAGCCCTAGAAAGTCCCAGATGCCAAGGATATGAGAGATTCCAAAGGCCCAATATGGATGATAGTAGCTGAAATACCCAACAGCAGGAAGATAGAACCCGAAGAAAACAACCCCCAGTAGACAGACACGGCCCTCAGTGGAGGGATGGTGCCACCCACACAACTAAAAAATTTTAACCCAAAATTGTTCCTGTCTAAAGGAAATGCAGGGGCAAAAATGGAGGAAAAGCCACCCAGAGACCATCCCAGCCTGTGTTCCATTCTATCCATATACACTAAACACTGACATTATTGCTGATGCTAAGATGTGCTTGCAGACAGGAGCTTGGTATGGCTGCCTCTCAGATGCTGTGACAGCACCTGACTAAGACAGATGACAGTACTTGCAGCCAAGCATTCTACTGGACCTGGGAACCCCAATTGAAGATATAGGGGAAGGACTAAAGGAGCTGAACTGGATTGTAACCACATAGGAAAAACAATAATATCAATTTACTGTATACCTCAGTGCTCCCAGGGACTAAACCACCAATGGGCCTCTCCATGTCTTCTACTATATATGTAGCAGAGGACTGCTTCATCTGGCACAAATAGAAAGGGAGACACTTTGTCCTGGGGAGGCTTGATGCCTCAGAGAAGGGGGATGCTAGAATGGTGAGGTGGGAATGGGTGGGTAGGGGAATGCCATCTTAGAAGCAAAGGGGAGGGGGATGGGTTGCAAGACTTATGGAGGGGAGACCAGTAAGGGGGATCACATTTTATATGTAACCAAATAAAATGATTAATAAGTTTTTTAAAAGAGCAATTCTTAACGTCATAGGGAAAATCAAAAGTCTGGATGGCCAAAATAATCTTGAACAATAAAAATAGTTCAAGAGTAATCACCATACTATACCTCAAACTTTACTGCAGAGCAGTAGTGATAAAAATCAAATGGTATTTGTACAGAAACAGACACATTGATCAATGGAATGAAATGGAAGACTCAAACATTAACCCACATGCCTTTGGACCCTAGATTTGTAATAAAGAAGCCAAAAAGTGTTTTTGAAGTCAACAGATTCACAACTTACTATTTAGTTCTGGTGAGCATTTGCTCTATTTTCTTTCTGATACGTCCAGGTTACAGTCTATCAGTAAAGAAGATCAAGGTATCAGCTTAAATGTATAAACATGGTAGAACACTGCTTTGCAGACTTGCTCCCTGGCTCATGGTCCAATAGGCTTTCTTATATAGAATAGGATTTTCAGGCTATGGATGCTATTGCTCATGGTTAGCTGAACCCTCCAATATCTGGGGTATTTATTTAATTCATTTTTTTTTAGGGATAGGCTCTTCAGCTCTAGTAACCAATAACTCATGAATGTATCTCATGCTTTGATCTAGGATGAAGTGGAGATTTGTTGAATAAACCAAAGCTTCTTGGAGCAGCATTATCCATTCAATTTCCCTTTTTATAATTTTATTTAATAGTATGTATTCATTTTGTTTTATGAGTGTTCATTATTGTGGAACATTTGTGGTAGACATAGGTCAACTTGCAGGAATCAGTTCTCTCCTTTTGCTAGTAATCAAGATCTAATTTACATAATCAGGCTTAGCAATGTGTTACATTATCCATTAACCAGTCACTCCAGTCTTAATTGTATTTTTAATTAATATATAAAGGAATACATTTCCTTAAGACTTCTTATATGCCTTTAGTTTTCATTAACCTTTCTCTTTTCTTGATTTCTGACTCTTCCCCATATCCCCAAGCCCTCTTAAAATTTTCTACTCCACTATTCCTCTACTCTTGTTTACTTACCACGTGAACATTACTATCTTCTTTTCCTTTAAGTCATTTTATCCTATGCTCTCTATAGGTTATTTCTTTTTGACCTTCTATTGAAACTGACACAGATTACAAAGATTCAAAAATACATTTATATATGAGAATAACCCACAAAGTAGTTCTATACTATCCTTATTTCACTAATTATAATAGAATTTATATGCATTTTCTGTGAATTTCATGGTTCTTTACAACTGAGTAAAATACTGTTTTGTGTGTAAAGACTAATTCCATCACCTAGATATTGTGACTAAAGCAGGAGCAGGAATGAACATATAAATACATAATAGGATATAAAATCTCTGTGAACATATCCAGGAGCAGCACACCTAGTTATATGGTAGATCTGTGTTTAGGCTTGAAAAATTCTTCAGACTGATGTCCAGTCTCAATACACAAGTTAACACTTCCACTAACAGTGGATAATTTTTTTCACTTCTATTTGTTATTTATATTTATTTTTATTTTAATTTTATGATTGTGGTATAATTACATCTATGGTATAATTATTCTATAATTCTCTTCCCTTTATTCCCCCCAAACACAGTCCCTCATATATATGCACCCTTGTTCTTTTTGTAGCCTCTATTTTATATACTGTTGTTATATGCATATATATGTACACATATATGGGGGTGGGTATGTATGTGTAATATAAATTACAGTGCATAATCTGATCTTTTTATAATATTTCTTGTAAATAACTTTGCTTCATAATGGCCATTCATGATGAAGTAATATACAATATTAAATAATTTTCAAACATTTTAAATTTATTCTATTATTTTCTATGTATGGCTGTTTTACCTGAACAAATGTCTGTATGCCACATGCATTCATAGTACTTGCTGTGGCAAGAAGAGAGTATCATACCTCCTGGAACTTGATTCACATACACTTGTAAGTTGTGTATGTGCATGGAACCTGGGTAATATGAAAGAGTGGTAAATTATATTAACCACTGAGCCATCTAGATGGAGTCTTAAAGTATTTTAAAACTGTATTATCTTTATAACTAATGATGGTGATATCAATGGTTTACCTAGGCATAACTATATAAATATTAAATTAGAAGAATTTATTCTTGAATTGTTTTCTACATGATAAATAGGACAGGTTTTCAATCACATTCTCAAAATTTCTTGGGAAAATCTTTTTTAATAATGTAGAAATAATGAAACATCATTTTTTCAGGCCTCACTTCAAAGGTTAACCTTTCACAAAATAAAGTGGTCTGTAGATATAAACAGCTACATGAACAAACTGAAAGTATAGAGTAAGCACAGTTCTCTCTATGTGTCTCTCTTCCTGTCTCTCACTCTCATGACTTACTTTTGATTAATTTACTTTATATCCCAATCACAGATTCACCTTCCTCCTGTCCTCCCAGTCACCCTCTCCTCATTCTCACCCCCTTACCTTAGCCACATCTGCCAGTCCTCTCTTTCTCAGGAAAGGGGAGGCATCCCATGGATCTCAAACATTCTTTATATATGAAGTTGCAGTAAGACTAGGTAAGTCCTGTACTGAGGCATTACAAGGCAGCCCATTTATAGGAAAGGTATCAAAAGGCATACAATATAATCAGAGACATTCTCAACTCCCACTTTAGAAGAACTCCATGAAGAATGTCCTTTGGTTGGCAGTTCAGTCTCTATGAGCTCCTATGGGCCCAGGGCTGTTGATTAGGTAGGCTTGCTTGTAGTGTCCTTGACCCTTCTTGTTCTTTCATTCTTTCCTTCCTTTTCTTGCGCAGGATTCTTCAAGCTCCACCTAATGTTTGACTGTGAGTCTCTGAATAATTTTCTTCAGTTTCTGGGTGAATCCACTCTGATGACAGTTATGCTTGGCCCTTATCTGCAAGTACAGCAAAACGCCATTAAATGTATCCCACACTTGATCTGTCCTCCGCTTTTTAGCCTTCCCTGAACCATTTCATTCACACTGGATGTCTATTCTATGTCATCTATTCAGTGAGCTATAGAAGTTCTGGGCATATACACTAAATATGCTCCAACATGCTCCAAAGACACTGGCTCAAATATGTACATAGACACTTTATTCATAATAACCAGAAACTGGAAACAATAAGACTTCTTCCAACTGAAGAATGGATAAAAAATATGTGGTCCATTTTCACAATGGAATACTACTTAGCTACTAAAAACAAGGTTATCATGAAATTTGCAGGCAAATAAATGGAACTAGAAAACATCATCCTGAGTGAATTAACCCAGACCCCAAATTGCAAGAATTATATGTACTTACCTATAAGTGGGTATTAGTAATAAAGTACAGAATACCCATGATGTACTGCACAGACCCAAAGAAGCTATTCATCTCTGAAGATGTAGTTAAAACAAAGCCTCTTCTTCCCTGAACCTCAAATAAAAGGCCAAGTTTATCATTTATCAAGAACTTTAGAATTAGGGGTATCAATGTTTACATAGATTCTAAGCAAGATTTTATAGTTCTACTCCATCATCATTGTATGCTTGTGTGTATGTGCATGTGTGTATTTGTGTGTGTGTGTGTGTGTGTGTGTGTGAGAGAGAGAGAGAGAGAGAGAGAGAGAGAGAGCGAAAGAGAGAGAGAGAGAGAGAGAGAGAGAGAGAGAGAGGAGACATACAGACAGACACAGACAGAGAGAAAGCGAATCAATGATAGAGAAATAGAGACAGAGGGAGAAAGGCAAAGGGAGAGAGAGTGGGAGAAAGGGATTTAACAGGAAGCATTGTGCTCTGGTTATAAATGGAATTAAAATTTTATCACACACACTATCAGACTAATATTACAGGTGTCAGTAAGACAATAAAAAGGTTATTCCCTGATTAACCAGAGAAAATCAGGATATATTTGTCCAACAAGTAATATTTCAGGAGTTAAGCATGAATTTTCTGGTAACAATTAGTCTGGTCGAGATATAAGCTCAGCTTATATGAAAGCAAAGGAAGAATGCACAAGCAGAAAGAATACAGACTAACTAAAACTGGCTGCTGAATTCTCAGGAATTGAAATTCAGTTGTTGCAAGTAAACCAATAATATCATTATTGTAATTCATGATTCATGTCACTTGGTGATTAAAAGAGCACAGTAACATTAACTATTTTTGGTATTAATTCCTTTGTGAAACAAAAGGAAAAAAAAGAGAAAAAAACCTTAAATGCCATGATAAAAATGGTGTCTTTATATACTGCATAAATGTCTTTGTAATAAAATCAAGTCATTGCAATTTCATAACTCAGTGAAAAGACAGAGAAGAAAGAAGACACATTCCCAAGATTGACAGTTATACTTTACACAGATGCCTCCATACTGAGGATATAAATACCTTCTTGTTTTGTCTGATAAGTTTTCAAGGAAGATAGATATTTGCCAGATTGAGTCCAGAAAACAAATCCAAAAATAGTTTTTACACTGTTATGTACAAATATAAATACAATTTACTATGTATTAGCCCATCAATTATAAAATTAAAACTTTGATTTATAAATGGCTGGTTACTGGTTTTTCATTTAGTTTGTGTGTGTGTGTGTGCGTGTGCGTGTGTGTGTGTGTGTGTGTGTGTGTAATTACATATATTCAAATGATTTTTCTTCCAATCTTTTCCACAACTAAATTCTCAAAATTTTCTCTATGTCTTGCCTCAAAAACATTAATATGTTTTAGTTTACATCATTATTCTCAGGTACCTTATAAAGAGAAATTACTCTATTTTTTTTTTTTAGTAATAATCCTGGGGTTAGACATAACATAACACTCCACTCTATGCTTTGTTTATGTGACTTGACATCTCACATCATTTCTCCCATTGCTTTCTGATTCCTGAAAAATAACTATCCTCAGATTTCTAAGCTCAAGTTTTCTTATGCTCCCAATATATAGGATGTGTTCAGACTTTTGGTTCATGATAGAGGATGGAAATATCTATTAAGCCTGAAAGAACCCTTAAACAACAGGAAACTCATGCCTACAAATCTAATGACTTGGAAGGGTCTGAAATTTTAACTCAACATTTCTTATTCTACTTCAATTTGTTCATGTATATGTGGAGAAAAGCCTTAATAAATTTAGGACGAGTTAATGCATGATAGAACATTCCTATAATAACCCCCACCTATGCTCTTTAAGTAAGCCAGATTAACTTTTTGGTCCCTCTAGTTGCATTTTATGATACCCTATTTTTGTTTGTTTGTGTTTTCCTGTAGAAAAAAAGATATCTGTTTGTTTATATCTACTCAAGATAGTAAATGATATGTGTACATATGCAGATAAAAAACTTGAATTTGGTCATTTCTACATCTAGGTTTACTTTGGTTCATCCAATGACATAGGAAGTACTCAAGCTTGCATAAGCTCAAGGTTACATAAGTCTTTAGAATATAACTTTTTCATTTTTGGGCTATTTGTAGTATAGGAACAAAGTTAAGAGCATTTGACGATTTTCACATTTGTATTTAGCATGCATTCCCTGGATAGAAGTTAACTTTCCAAATATAATTAAAAGGAACATTCTCAATTCCTATGAATCTTTACTTTATTTGACATTGCTCTAAAGATGTTCATAGTCTAGGATCTCTGGGCACGCCCAGCTAAAAATGTCCTGAACTAAAATGACTACAGAATAGTTATTCAAACTGAGGCCCAAATAGTTTCCTGAGAGTGAAGCCTGTGGTCACTAGATGGTGCTCTAGGATTTTCTGAGATAAGTAAGAAATGGTCATTGATGCAGCTTTGTACTGACCTTTGTCTTATGTGTTTCCTCTTTCCTGTCCACTTTGCCCTTTTGCTTTTGAGGTCTCATACTAGTTATTAAAAACCTTGAAGGCCATGTCTAATAAAGTGGAGAAAGGACCCTGGGCTTCCTGATCTAGATTTTGAAGTTTTTGTGTAATATCTAGAAAGCCTTGGCTTATAAAATTTATAGTCAGAGTATTTTGGGTTTTCTGACTCCTGGGATCAAGATGAATGTAATACATTTGTGCGTAGTTGCTACTAACCTGCATTTAAAGTGACTTGGGTTCTGGAAAGCTATCATTATTTTCTCCTATAATAAATTATAAATGGTGGAAGTGAAAACATTTTCATTCTCACAAACAGGAAATCACATAGCCTTGACTGTTCCTTCTTCTTTGTTTTCTCCATTAGTCAGCAGATATAACCAGTGGAATTCCCAATCTGGCTCTGCAATTTAGCCTAATCTGGCTAAAATGGAGTTACAAATGTAGGATTTTCCTCAGCCTAGATATATAATAGACTACTCATGAAATTATCTTATACAACAGCAAGTGCCAGGGTAAGTCACAAGCCACATTTGACCTTTTAAATACTACAGTGAAAGTGGACATATTCTACCTAAATATTGCTTGTATTTGGATTATATTTGGAGTATAAATAGACATGACGAAGGACTGTATGTTCAGATGGTGACAAAGTTCCCATTTGCCACCTTATAAAAGGTGAAATATGTTTCCCTAGGGGAGGGAAGAGAGGAGAGGAGAGAGGGAATGTCTTTATTGTTTCTGAGTTCCAATTTTGAAATTTCCATTTAAAAATCTGAGTGAGAATACATCTGGCAAGAGAACAATAGTCTGAGAGAGGTTGAAAATGGAAGAAACAGGAGGAGTAAAAGCCTAAGAAGGGAAGATGACAACAAAACTTCCAGGTAGAGAGGTGACTTGTACTGCAGAATATAGAGGTTTAGCTGGGTTTAAGCATTTACAAAACAATGATCATTAAGGACATCATCTGTTCCATGGTAATGGTAATGTAAAAATGTGACTTATGAGATAGGAGGGCTAGTGATAAGAAGAAAGAGGAAGTAACAAGAGACAAATAATATTTAGGGTGTTTGAAAAAGAACATATCAAAATATAGTTTTAAGCTTGATTAAAAATATGGATATGCAAGCAAAACTAAATTAATTCAATATGTTAGAAACACATAATCTGAAACATATATATGGTGTGTATTTATAGATAAGAAACAATACTAATATTAGAAGAGATCACAAACTTGTTATAGAGTTGGAATAAATAGAAGGCAAAGAAAAATGATGTAAATTCAGTATTCAGGAATAAAATTCTCAAATAATTTTGAAAATAACATAAAAGAAGTTTATGTAATAAAGCAATGAAGACTCAAATATAAGTAATCTCAGAATCATTTTTTTTAAATTATGGCAATGGAAACAAATTTGTAGGATTCAATTATAGCTGTATGTGTCAAGAGGCAGCCAATATTCTCCATAAAAAATTCTACTAACAAGGTAAATAATATTTTGTTTCTTTTGTGCCTGAAAATGAAATTTAGACTAGTTTTAAACCTACATTGCAAGACTTGTCCAAATGCTGCAGCCTGCATGTTTCCCAGGAGTTCTGCAGTGTCCAAGGACACAGGTGAGAATTTTACACTAACAACCAGGCCATCTGAGACACCCACATAGCACAGCAAACAAAGAAATTATCTGCTCCCAAAGCTCCCCCTACCTCCACCACCTTTCTCATTTCACTATGCATGCTAGATCACTGTCCCAATAACCACCCAAATGCTACAATATGCAAGCATCCCAGGAGTTCTACAGTAACTAAAGGCACAGGTGGTCTGCAGTAACCAGGGACACAAGAGGCCTGCTCTAACTGGAGACAAAAGAGTCCCATACTAACCAGAGACAACATTGTATGCCTCCAAGCATACCAGCTCTAACTCAGGTCACAGAGCTCTACATGCTCCAAGAAGGCTGATTCCAGTCAGAGACACCCAGAGAGAAACAGATGACCAGAGGAAAGTGCAAAATCTTAAGTGACAGAAAACAATGCAATTTGGAATCTTCAGAACCATGTTATCCCACCACAGCAAGCCCTGGCTACCCAAACACACATGAAAAGCAAGATAATTACCTAGAATCCCATCTCATGAAGATGATAGAGGCCTTTAAGGATTATATAAAGAAAGTTTTTAAAGAAATACAGGAAACCATAGGCAAGCAGGTAGAAGCCCTTAAAGGAGAAGTAAATAAATCCCTTAAAGAACTACAGGAAAATACAATCAAAGAGGTCATGGACTTGAACAAAATGATCCATGAACTAAAAATGGAAATAGCCACAATAAAGAAAACACAAAAAGAGACAAACATGGAGATAGACAACTTAAAAAGTTTAGGAGCTACATATGCAAACATCACCAACAGAATACAAAAGACAGAGGGGAGAATCTCAGGCATAGAAGATACAATAGAAAATATTGACACACTGTTGCAAGAAAATGCAAAGTATAGCAAATCATATACAACATATCAAGGATATCCTGGACAAAATAAAAAGATCAAGCCTAAAAATAATAGGAATAGATTATTTAGTGGAGAATCCTAGCTCAATGGGTCAGAAAGCATCTTCAACAAATCATAGAAGAAAACTTTCATATCCTAAAGAAATAGATGGCCATACATGCACAAGGAGCCTATAGAACACCAGATAAATTTGACCAGAGAAGATCCTCTAATCATATAATGATAAAAACAGTAAATGTACAGAACAAAGAAAGAATATTAAAAGCAGTAAAGGAAAAGTGCCAAATAACATATAGAGGAAGATCTACAAGAATTACACCAGAAGTTTCAAGACAGATTTGGGAAGTGGGAAGGGTTGAATGGGGGAATAGCGGGAGGGAAGAGGGCTTATGGGACTTTTGGGGAGTGGGGAGACAGAAAAGGGAAAATCATTTGAAATGTAAATAAAAAATATAGAGAATAAAAAATGGAAAAAACAAACAAACAAACAACAACAACAAACAAAACAAAACAGAAGCTCCTAGACAGATATAATCCAGACCCTACGAGAATGCAAATGCCATCTCAAGACACTCTACTCATCAAAATCCTCAATCACTATAGATGAAGAAACCAAGATATTCCATGACAGTAAATAGACATGGCCTCGAGTGGAGGGATAGGGTTAGTAGTCCACAGTCAAAATTCCTGTTCCCAAAATTATTCCTGTCTAAAGGAACAACAGGGACAAAATGGAGAAAAGAATGAAGGAAAGGTGGTCCAATGAATGGCCCACCTTGGGATCCATCGCATAGGGGAGTCCTGACACTTCTATGCTTTGATGTGCTTACAAATTGAAGCTTGGCATGGGTATACTCTGAGAGGCCCTACCATCAGCTGACTGAAACAGAAGCAGATATTTTTTTCTAGCTGTTGTACTGAAGTCAGGGATCCCTAGAGTTGAATTACTGAAAGAACTGAAGAAACTAAAGGGGAGAGAGACCCCATAGGAAGACAAACAGTGTCAACTAAATCAGACCTCAGAGAGTTCACAGATACTGACAGGCCAACAAAGAGCATACATGTGCTGGTCTGATGCCCCTGGCACATATGTAGCAGATATCTCCCTTATTTGGTCTCAGTGAGAAAAGACATGCTTAGTCCTTGAGATACTTGAGGCCTCACGAATGGGGAGGACTTGTGTCCAGGAGCACCCTCATTGAAGTAAGAAGGAAGAGGCATGTAATGAAGAACTGTGCGAAAAGAACTGAGGAGGACAACGACTTGAATGTAAATAAATAAAATATTAATATTAATAATAAAAACAACAACAACAATAACAATAATAATAATTATGTCCCTCTTACAATTGAGGGAAAATAAAATGCATAATATTCATTGTAGAGAAATTACTGAAAGTGCAATATTTGTTAGAAAAGGGTGCTTGAGATCCACAGATTTTTCTTGCTGTTAAGGATCAAACTATGTTCTACTATCCTGTGTAACTCAAGGTGAATTCCAAGCAATAATACCCCTCCCCATGAATAGAGACTCCTAAATTATGAAGGGGAACTTGGTTTCACTTCAAACTCAAACTTTTCTGGCTGTTTAAATTAGGTAAGGCTGAGTTATTTCTTTTTTTTTTTTAATTTATTGATATATTTATTTACATTTCAAATGATTTCCCCTTTTCTAGGAAATAAAAGGGATGTCTGTAGCTGAAGATGGGAACATGTGGTTTCCTTAGGGTCTTTCAATTCAGAAAGACTGTCTTGGTGAAGAAAATCTAAGAGAAAAACATCAGCCACTAGATTTTATCCTTCCTACTCTGCTATCAGTGACAAGACAGGTAAAAGGAGTGGGACAGAAGAGGGAACAAAATGTCTCCTTACCTTCATGACTGCAGCCATCCTTCTTTTCCTACTCATGTTTGATCTCACTACAGAGTAAATTTGGTTGGTGTCCTTCAGTTACAAGTGAAACATAAGGATTCCACAGGTACTTGGAAGTAATGCCTTAGCTTGTACCCTGAAGAATAACTTTGGTCAGGAGTCACATCACAGTGTCCTTTTGGTCTCATGAGATAGCAATATAAGATAGTGTGCTCCAGTCTCTGTTGGACTGAGAAGTTCAACATTAAAAACACCAAAATGAAGAGAAATCAAGGAAGGAAAAAGAGAGTTCCCCATATGGAGCACACAAATTGCACGTGCATGTTTGGTTCATTGATTGCATGTTGAATGTGCAGGTGTAAAACTATATACCATAGTATATATATAAACTGGGTACTAGTAATCACAGGCCATTTATAGCAGTTAAAGGGAGATCAACAGTCTTATTTCCTATATTATTCTTATGGATTCCATATCATAGTAGATACAAGTATTTAATTATTTTTTGAATAGCAAGGTTTATAGCACCAATTATCCTTGATTGGTTGATCTTTTGGATTAAGGATCCATGCATCATTAGATGTTGGGCTCTAAATATTTACAGAAGACATTACAAGGTAGTAAAGTCAGAGTCCAAGTAGTAAAATTAAAATTTTGTTAAATTGTGAGGAAATGGCTTCTATTTTTAGACTATTTTACTCCTTCCTACTCCGCTCTGATTCTTAAATATGAAAAATCTACATCTTAAAGTCACCTAGAAACTTCATTTACAAGTGGAAGAAAAGAAAATGAGCTCATTTATTATATTCTATTTTAACATTTGATAATTAAAGCTTATTTGAAAATATATTTGATTTCATTAATGTAATATAAAAAAACCACAAAGCATACATGCAAATAAACACACACACATCCACACAAACATACAAAGACACCTAAGTCACCTGTGTGACTTTGTCTTATGAAGTCTATACCCATGTCTTGAAGGATAGTATGTCTCTCAAAATTTGTTTTCAAGGGACGAAAAGTTTTGTCTCTGAAGTTTCTATCTGTAACTAAGGGGTGGTCTTCTGGAGATAAGGCTATGTTCCTGGATGATAATATACATAACCTGGATTAAATTACATTGCATTCAGAGTCCAGAAAAAATTTCAGTTTAATCTCCATATTTCTTCACATGCCTTGAAAAATCCTTTCCCCTTTCTTTCAAATATCATGACTTTTCCAATTCATAGTACACCATGATGATGATGATGATGATGTATAAATATCTAAATCTGACGAAGTTCATTAGATGCTCATTTTCTGTAATGACCCTCTACAGGTAATAATAATTTTCCCTTTTTCTTGTTATTCTTCATATTACTAATTTATTGCAACAGGCTCAATTACTGAAATATCCGAGGGTAAATTATTTTCACCCCCCAGGTACAAAATAAGAAAAATCATTGAATTTCTTCAATATCACTATTTAAAGCTAAGCATTATTCATATGTTGGCAATTTTCCTTTAATCTTCACTATGTTGTTATTTTGATTTTGGAGTCAGGGTCTTATTCCATAGCTTAGACTATATACACTTAATAATTATTCCAGGATACTTTCAAATTTGGACAAGCCTCCAAAATTCTGAGATTTTAAACGTGAACAATCACATTTTTTTCTTAATTCTCCTGTTGCAAGTGTAGCACTATATTGAAATTAAGCATAATTATGTAGAACATATCTAAATCTAACTGGTTTATCTGATATTCACTTTTTATAATGAAAATAATAAAAGAATACAAATAATAAATTTTCTCTTTCTAGTTGGTTTTCATATCATTAGTTTATTTTAAAAGGCTCAATTAATGAAACACCTGAGATACTTTAGTATAGTTTATTATAATCCTATATTTCTCAAAAATGTCAATGTTTGATAATTATCAATACAACAGGCCTCAAAATCTGTGGAATTCAACCAATTAAGGATTATATATTCAGTGAATAATATCTGTATGGAACAAGTACAAATATTATATCATTATTTAAAACATATAATATCACAAACATTTATATTCAATTCAATTGTGTTGTGTACTGTAAATACCCAGAGATCATTTAAGCTAAGCCAAACAGGTAAGTATGCATAGGTTTCATGTTTTTACTACATTGTCATGAGATGTCTTAGAAATATATGGTAACATTTCTATCTTTTCACAATTTGAAAATATATTGAATGATAATAAAACTAGAAGTTTCATTAATTTATTGGTTATACTTTACCAAATAGTAGCAATGACCATTCAGAGCTGGATATTGGCAAACATTTTTATTCCAATATCAGTTAGTAATATTTTCTCTCAGATCACATACATATATATATCACTAAGGAATTATATCTATATACATATAGATGCTGGTTAAAGATAGTTCAAAGAATTGGAGGCAGTGAGAGCTGAAGGATATAAAATGACGACATAAGAGTGTTTCAACATTAACAATCAATCTGGAAACATGATATCATCATCATCATCATCATCATCATCATCATCATCATCATTTAACCGACAGAGTGGAGTGGATGAAAGTAGAGGAGTGGTTCTGATGCTTTGATTTAAGTCTGAGTGTACAGACACTGAAGGTCATTGTACCCATTTGGTCCCTGATCAATCAATAAGATGCCAGCAGCTAATGAGTGGGCAGAAAGAAAAAGGCAGTACTTCAAGGTTCAAGCAGGCTAGAAGAGGGGAAGGGGATGATCGATTTACTTGGGGAAGAGAGATGGAAAGGACTCAGAGCTATAGGAGAGATCTCCTATATAGGGGAGATCTTCCAAAATGTATGTTGAAGAGGAAAGTTGCTCATGGGAGGGCAGCTCAGATATATCTTGGGCAGCAACACCAATGGGATTCACAGAAGGTAACCATACAACTAAGCTGAGGCATGATTTAGAGATGTTGATCAAGAGTAAAGGTAAGGGCACACTAGTTGCAGGATTTTTAGAAGATCCCAGTCAATGAGACAGTAAGGCAGGATAAAAATAAGCTAATATATGTAGGTCTTTCATCTGTGGATCCAAAATAGCTCCTGGATGGGTGTGTACCTGCGACTTTCTGGGAGCTCAAAGTGGTGTGGCCAAAACTACCCACTACAGGTGAAGAGAGAGAGGGGTGGGGGTGGAGAAGATGGAATGGAATGGAAAGGCATGGAATGAAAAGGCATGGGATGACATGGCTCTAAGTATGAATCAGGATCATGCTCTGCCACAATATCTGAACTAAATCCACATGTTATTGATGTTCACAAAATGTACTTACTTTGTTCTTCTAAATCTTGTGTAATGTTATACAATGCAATGAGACATAACCTCTTCCTCATGTTTCTAAGTCTAGTTCTTCCCCTCTTAGCTTCTGTGATCTTGGTTAACATCCACAAATTCAACAGGCTTCCTAATAGTGAAATGTTAAAGATAGGGTGTGATGTGATTTTTAAGGTTTGTTGTCACTATAAAATAGCTATAATTCTATTTCATTGAGAAATGGAAATCCCACTTTGATTATACTACATGCATATATTGCTTTGCAAATATGTTCCTGAATGTATAGTAACGCTGAGACAGTGAATGTTAATCTTCACTAACATTATTTGAAAATTTTGCCTTGCATCCTGTTGCCCTGCACACATGATTTAATAACTATTAAACTCAACACCCCTGTAATATCTCACTCTACTTATCTGTTTTAGGATGCATCACTATTATGATGTATATTCCCAATTTAGTGTTTTTAATGTATTTGGAAGCAAATTCTTGTAGAATGTTTGCTTACAAAACCACTGCTTGGAGAATGATTTTTAATTTTTGAAAGACAGACACCCTATGCTTCAAGGTAGTCAGATGGGAGATGACCTTCATCACATCAAAATATGTAATGTAAGAAGAAATTTGAGCACTTGGAAAGTAACTATCACTTCTCCCTCTTACTTGTCAATTTCTAACAACATAAAATTAATTGATTTTAATGTAGATATGTTAAAAAAACAAGTGTGGTTAGTATAATTAAGCAAATGAATATTTCCATACTCTCACAGTCTTATTCATTGATATTTTATTCACATAAGAACAGATAACATCTATTTCTTTAAAGCTGATAAACAACTTCAGCAAAGTGGCTGGTTATAAAATTAACTCAAATAAATCAGTAGCTTTCCTCTACTCAAAGGATAAATAGGGTAAGAAACCAACTGGGGAATCGACACCCTTCACAGTAGTCGTAAATAATATTACATACCTTGGTGTGACTCTAACCAAGTGAAAGACCTGTATGACAAGAACTTCAAATCTCTGAAAAAAGAAATCAAGAATATCTCATAAGATGGAAAGATCTCTCATGCTCATGGATTGGCAGGGTTAATATATATGGAGTCAAGAGGTTAGACTCCAAAGAACCAAATCACTCTATTAAAAATGCATTATATAGCTAAACAAAGAATTCTCAACTGAGGAATACCAAATGGCTGAGAAGCATCTAAAGAAATGTTCAACATCCTTAGTCATCAGGCAAAATGCAAATCTAAACAACCCGAGGTTTTAGCTCATACCAGTCAGAATGGCTAAGATCAAAATCAAAAAAACAAGTGACAGTGGAGGCTGGCGAGGATGTGGAGAAAGAGGAACATTCCTCCATTGTTGGTAGGATTGTAAGCTGGTGCAACTATGCTGGAAATCTCTCTGGCATTTATTCAGAAAATAGAATCACAAAAGAATCACATGGTATTCATTCAGTGATCTTACCCCAAATGCTCAAAATACCCAAGATACAATTCACAGACCACATGAAGCTCAAGATGAAGGAAGACCAAACAGTGGATGATGTCTTGGTCGTTCTTAGAAAGGAGAACAAAATACTCCTAGGAACAAATACAGAGACAAAGTATAGAGCTGAGACTGAAGGAAAGGCCATCTAGAAACTGTTTTACCTGTGGATCCATCCCAGACACAGTCACCAAGCCAAGACACTATTGGGGATGACAAGAAGTGCTTGCTCACAGGAGCCTGATATAGCTGTCTCCTGAGAGGCTCTGCCAGAACCTGACAAATAGAGACTGATGATCAGAGTCAAAGATTGGACTGAGCACAGGGTCCCTAATGGTGGAGTTAGAGAAAGGACTGAAGGAGCTGAAGGGGTTTTCAACCCCATAGGAAGAACAAGAATATCAACCAACCAGATTCCCTTACCCAGAACTCCCAGGGACTAAACCACAAACCAAAGAGTACATGGTAGGGACCCAGGGCTCTAGCTCCATATATAGCAGAGGATGACTTTGTCAGGCATCAATGAGAGAAGAGGTCCTTGGTTCTGTGAAAGGTGGATATACCATTGTAGGGGAATACGAGGGCAGGGAAGTAGTAGTGGGTGGGTGGGTGGGTAGGGGAACACCATTATAGAAGCAGGGGGAGGAGGGATGAGATTAGGGGTTTCATGGGGGGCAGAAATCATGAAAAGGGATAATAATTGAAATGAAAATGAATAAAATATAAAATAAAAACCCTAAATGCAGTAAAATATTTTTCAGATATGGTTTGTGCTGTACCTTAGCTTAAGAGAAGTTTTAAAACCTGTTGAAAATCTTTTGCCTACATCCTGCTACTAATCACTGTATAATTCCATTTATATAGCCTCTACTCATTTTTATTAGATTATATATTTTTGTTTTACATATCCTCCATGTTCATATATATTAAGAAATATTAATACTAAGGTTTTTTCTTTCTAGTTGATCAACATATCTCTATTTTTCTCTATATTTTCTTTATTCATTTATTAATTTATATATATTGAATATTATATATTGGATATATATTAAAATATCATATTTATATATATATATATATATATATATATATATATACTTGTTTTCATATTGTGGCTATTATAAATTATGCTCAAATAACCATTAGAGTGCATGTGTATTTTTTAAATGTACATTGAATATATTATCTTCTCGTTTAATATATTAATTAACTTTTGTGTTTGTACCTCTTTCCAGAATTATCTCCTGTAATTTTCCTTATAGCAAAACTCTCCAAATTGTGCTGTATATTTTACTCCAGTGCCTTCTCAATACCCTATTGGTCATCTTCTTCTCTTTTTCCTATTCTCCTTTTTATGGATATTTAACAAAATGAAAATTTTATATTTTTTGGATGGCTAATAACATTGATATCCTAATATGTGTCATATTTCAGTGGTTCCCCTATCACATAGCTTAATAATCAACTCTCTGGTATGGCTAAGCCTCACTGTGTTGTATTAAATATCCTCCATGTGTTAACACCTTATACTTATCTTTGTAATCTGAATAACTCCTGAGAATACTAGGCTGAGATAACCAATTACTTCTTTAAGGTAATAAAAGATATGATAGGCAAATGCTACTGAATTTAGGTTTCTTGTAAATCTGTTAAGTCATGACAAATACATCAGTGGTAAAACTACTTCAAATTTTGTTCAACACACAGTAGTGCCTTTATTTATGTCATGTTGCAAGACATTCTCAAAGAAACATCCCACCCAATCTGAAGCTACTTTCTGCTGAACTATAATACATGATTGAAGAATAGAACTGTGCCTGCTAGCAAGTCCTTCCTTCAAGGGGGCTTTTTTTTTCCTCTTCGTAGCTACCACATGGGTCTATGTGAGGTCACATTATTAGTATTATTAGGGAAGTCTTCTTTCCTAGAGGACATGGTTGTTAGGGGGATGTTCTTTTATAAACTTTCATTCTATTTCTTTCTATTTTCCTAACTTCTCTAATAGCTACTCTTTCATTTGCTACACTCGGGTTATCAAAAAATTCATTTTAGCATTTCAGGTCAATAGCTTTATAACTCATAAAATACACAAAATTTTCTCTATTCAAACAAATATGACATATGTTTTCTAATCAATCTTTTTCTGATACTTTCATTGTCAAATGAGTTCCTTTTGTGAAAGACAGCAACTTTATTGTCTTAGAACAAACAATAATGTACCAATCTCTATTGAAATATGCATTTTATATTTGTCTCTCATTATATATATAGTTTCAGACTTTTATCATTGAAAGTTCAATGTCTGATATTTATATATTTCTATTTTGCAAATTTTTTTAAATTGAACCTTAGAGTGGATTCTTCTGCTGTATTTTCTTGCCTGACTCTCTGTCTCTCTCCCTGTCTTTGTCTCTGTCTCCTCCCGTGTGTGTGTGTGTGTGTGTGTGTTAAATGTCATTTTATATATCTATCATGTGTAGCACAATCCAAAAATTACATGCATTCAAACACTTCTTCCATGTTATTATATTACTAGTATTTTATGAGACCTATAAAGCAGCTCTTTGAGGAAACCTCAGCATAGTTTTCATCAACTTTGAAATGTATCACTACCTTAATGAACACTGGCACTCTTATTTTATTTACAACTATTTTCTTTTTCTTGTTTTTTACACCTATGTTCAGACTTAACCCACAATTAATAATATGGCATCTTAAAGGCTATCCTTCTGCATAATACATTTTAGGGACATTTATTTTGTAAATATTTTAGGTAATGAAACGACAACATTAATGCAGAAAGACATAGTAACACATTGATAAGATATAAAGCTATCTGAGTTCCTTAGGCTTTTTTCATTTTATTAAATGTCATATTTAAAAGAGCCAAAATATAAGGAGACATCTGCCAGATTTTTGTGGATCAGAAAAGCCAATTTAAGACATTGAGTTGTCTAGGTGAATTGTGTATTCAGATTATATTCAAAGCTGTAAAGTCATCATTTTATATAAATATTTTAAATTCTGCCTCATTATTTTGAATCTACAGCAAATAGACTAAAAGCTTTCACTGATATATATATATATCTATATCTATCTATCTATCTATATATATATATATATATATATATATGTATTGTTTGGAAAGGAAGACATTGTTTATCACTATATGAAGCAAAAGTGATTGGAACAGCAAATGCAGGCTATTTTAATTGAACTATCTGTTCAGTTTTAATATTAAGCCTTATTTTTAAAGGCATCCTGTGAGGTGTTATTCTAAGTAAAAAGATAAATAGAGCAAAAATGAGTTATTAAGGAAATGAGTATAATATAAAGCAAATATACCCAAAGTGATATTATATTGTATGCTAGATGATAGAGAAAATGGGGAATAGATTTATATTCATTGTAAAACTTGGAGTTGACTCCTGATGAGGACAGAGGACAATAGTCCTTTGACTATCAAAAGGAAATCTATGCTATTAACAAATAGCCAAGTTTAATATTTATAATAAATAAATAAATATTAATCGCAAATATCAATATCTATGAGCAGTTTCATTGGCATAGAAAAATTATTCTTCTATTAAAACCTAACTTTGTTCTCCAAATTGTTTAGGCCAATTGTACTACTTTACGTTGTTATTAAAGAAACTACCACGGGGGGGCAGTATCTCCAGGCTGCATTGCAGCTCTCTTCAAAAACCACAGAAGCTTTACATTTGTTCAGGCTATTGGCCAGTAGCTAGCTCAAATCTTCTGCAGAGCAAATGAGACTCCGCAGCCTTACAGCTCACTATTAGGCAGCATCCACTGACTTCTAAAAATTACATGAGGTTTTATGTGTCTCACGGTTATAGATTTAAAATATTGATTGCTAGTGTCACCTGGGATGCTTGAGAATAATAATAAAGATGCCTGCATATTATCTCAGGGTGGGGCCATGAGCAATTCATTTTAACATGTGTCATGTGAAGATTGTCACAGACTAGAATACACAGCAACACATTCTAGGAGTTACCGAAAACGGTATTGAGGAGTTTGACGTTTTCACATCTGTGTAGATGACCTTGTTTTGTTTTATCATTTTTAAAGCAGTCATTTCTGGAGATTTTGTAATGCCTGGGACACAGGAATTATTTTTCTATGACAACTTTTTCAGCTTCATCGCTAAGGTTAAGCTGCCAAGATCAGGATATATGTTCTCTTGTATTTATTTTTATCTGGGAACGTGGATGCCTTTAAAAGAGGACAATGCTGTTTTATTTTCTCTAATGAATTATTGCTAGGCAACCCTTAGCACAATACACATTGTAAACTGTCATTTTAGCTCCTTGCTGCAGATGCTGCTTTACTGCAAGAACAGAGTTGGAAAATGTTACATGAACAATGATCCAGCTAACAAGCTACCTGTTCTGATTAACTGAGATCTCACCACTTCAAGCTTCATGGGTGTCACAGAACAATGAAATATTTTGGAACTCAGAGATTTTAAAGGTTTTCTTTGATACTATTAAAAAGAAAGTCTGAAAACCAGATTTTTGTACTTAAGAACCCAGTGTGGCAGTTATAGTACATATTTCCCCAGATTGGGAAAAGATGACAATTTACCTTATTGTACTTAGTTTTGATGCTGTACTACTAGCACACATTTTCAAAGAAAGAGGTTTTGTATTCATACAAGCATTGAGTACACTCCTGGTTTTAACTGTCATGTGCAATGCAACAGAAGCAAAATATCCCCTTTGAGTCTATTTTCTATTATCTTCTGGTGGTGGCAATTTTGCTGCAGCTCAGCACTGTGTGAATGAAATCAAGCCCTAAATGTAGAGGAGAGGAGCAATAAGAAATATTTCAGGAAGAGTCAGATAATAAGCAACATTTCTAGTTTTGAAATGTTTTAATCTGCTGCAGATGTGAGGGTGGTAACCACACATTGTTCCCTAACTCAGCCTAGGCACTACACCTCAGCCTCACTTCCTAGTATTTCCTCACATAGCTGTAATTCATAGTCTTCTCACAAACTACCCTTTACAGACTTTAATCAAGAAGAATCAGGAAAACCACAACCAGAGAATTTAAAAAATATGTGTACAACAAAGTTATGTTGAAATATTAATTGGGTCATTTTCAGCATTTACACATCTCTAGGAATTTGCTACCAAACAGATTTTCAATTAACTTTTCACAGTCAGATTTTAATGGGTCTATCTAACAGCAGACTTGTGTCCTTTTTCATCTAAAAATAAGAAGGGTCTCAGTATAAAATAGGAAGTAGAAATTAATTTACATTGAAATTAGAAAGTTTCTCTTAACATTTACTAACGTCCATCCAAATCATCTGATCAAGTTCTTAATTTGACTTGGCATTCTAATCAGGATTAAGCACTACTATCAGAGTGCTTAGATTAAAAGAAAATTAGATTCCCTATCTATTGAAGCATGACTTTTGATGGAGGAATTCCATTCTAGTCATTTTCCTTAGTAGAAATTTGAGAAAAGTTCCCTAGCAGTTTCAATATTGTGATTATTAAAAAAAATAACTAGCATCATTAAAAATAACCTATGTGCTTTGCTTACAGCACTAGAAATGACGACTTGATTGTGTTTCTGGAGAACTTTGCATCTCTTGCCATTATTGTTCAGGTGAACCAGATATAGCCTCTGCTGTCATCATACCTTGGCATTCTCAGAATAATAATTATTTTGCTGAATACAGAATAATATAATTATGAAGAGGCAAGAAAACTTGACAGAGTCAGTTCTTGCAACAAGCCCATGATAGGATGATATGTGATACAATGAGAGTGAAGTCAAATGAGAGTGAAGGCAAATATACAACAGAGACACAAATAAATTAAAAAGGTTACAAATGTAAGGCATGTGGTAAAAAAACTGGTCAATTGTAAGAAGAGCCCGTGAGACTGGCCCTGTGAACTACAACCTGAAAAGCTTTAGTATCAAGGATGAGCAAACATTTAGAAGTCAGATCCTGCACAGTAGGCCTCACATGCTGGACATGGAGCAAGAGTATACAATGTTTGACCCCTTTGGTTGCAATTTTGATTCAGTCTAAAATACAACTGCTTCTTTTCCAAAGTGTTCCTTTTGGCATAAGACTCTTTACCTTTTGCCTGCTATACTATTGCATCTAGAACTATGCAAGGAATAAATTCATTTTTTTTAAAAAAGATCAAAGATAAGTTGAATTTGATCTTATAGAAGAGTTCCTAGGATGATTTTTCAACAATGTTGTAACAGTTGAAACTATAGACTACTAGCCGCCAATGATGAGTTTGGTTATTGAATGTATTCCAAAGGTCCCAGTGCTATAAGACTTGATCTCTAGCTTATCACTCTTGGGATGAAGGTTGAAATTTATGAGATAGGGCAAGTAGCTAGGTCTTTGTTTTATTAAGAATATACCTTCTAAAGGAGGTGGTGCCCAGGTCTTTTTCCTTCTGTACATGCTTCATGGCCATATGTTGAGCAATTTTGTTTCACTGTGTCCTCTTCCCACCATATTCTGCCAAGAACCCAGCCATGAAAGTAGCAGATCATGGCTAAAAAGGCCTAAAACCTGAGCCACAGTAAAAACTTGTTTGTCAGGAATTGGTTGAAATAATGAAAAGCTGGCTAATGTAAGATGCTGATATTTTTCCTTTGGAAGAAAAGATGCTGGTTATATACAAGAGCACAATATTTGTGCAGAAGAATATTTAATTATATATATATATGTATATATATATATATATACATATATATATATATATATATATATATATATATATATATATATATATAAAGAGAGAGAGAGAGAGACAAATAATTCTAACATGTTTGATTCATAAAGCCTTTCCAACTCTAAATGAGAGACTTCATGTATTAAGTTAAAAGCTAAAAAAATATGAAAATTGCAAATCTCCAAATTTCAATTTAATACCAATCTCATCCCCATTTCCAGCAATAATTCAAGATTGAGAATCGTGCCCAATTCTTGTCAAAATTCCTATCGTTATATTTCCCCTCACATATGGCATTGCTTTTTCTACCATATCTACTTCTACCTGTGTTTTCAAATCAAGTCTTCATGTACCATTAAATCTTTAAAGAAGAAAATGTGTGTTTATAATTTGATAGAAAAATGAATGGTAACAGAAGACATATGGATCTGACAGGAAATTTTCACAATGATTGTGGGAGAATGACTGGGTTCTTATGAAGTAATAGCTTGGCAAAATTGTCTGTAGTTTTTAGAATTTGTTTGGCCCAAGGAGTGGCACTATTTGGAGGTGTGGCCTTGGAGTGGGTGTGTCACTGTTGGTGTAGGCTTTAAGACCCAAATTCTAGCTGCCTGGAAGTTAGTCTTCTACTATCACACTTCAAATGAATATATAAAACTCTTAGCTCTACCTGTATTATGCCAGCCTACATGTTGTCATTCTCCCACCTTGATGATAATGGGCTGAACCTCTGAACCTGGAAGATAGCCCCAATTAAATGTTGTCCTTATAAGCCTTGCCTTGGTTTTAGTGTCTGTTACAGCAGTAAAACCCTAACTAAGTCATGGTATGGCAAGTACATTATGATATTTAAAAGCAGGAGAATACTAAATCATTAATTGACTTAAAGAAACTACATTTTTTTAACTTACAAAATAAATGAAAAAAAACTTTTTATCTAACAACTTTTATACCCTAAGGTTTCAGAACTTTCTTTTTATAGTTTTAAAAGCAGACATAGACAAAGAATCTACATTGGGATTTTCCTTATAACTATAATCTATGATATGCAATAGTCAATTAGGAGGATCTTATAAAGAAATAAAGTATGATGAGTGCTACTAGCCTGGAGGACTTAAATGTTCAATCTCATTTAGTCACCAACTATGCCTTTATATAATTTGTGACAATGAGCTACTTATCTCTTACTGGTGTTATGCAGCAAGATTAACATTTCTACCTGTAGGGCCTAAAACCCATGATTTTTAAAGATGTAACTTTGTAGAAAGAATTTTTATCCTACATAACTTTATTGTTTTGGGCAACATTATCTGCAACATTGCCATTACATAGATATCATCATTTTGAAAAAAATATTTTACCTTAAATACTTCATGTACATCTATGCCACTTTCTCATTCCTGTTTTTTCAGGGGATTTTTGTTTGTTCAGTTTTTGGCTATGATTTTTGTTTTTGTGTCAATATCTCATAAAGTATATAATGGCCTTAAACTCATAAGTTCAATATGTGGCAGAGGCTGCCATTGAACTGCTGATCTTCCTACCTCTACCTGGAAAGACTAATAATACAGATATGATTTTTCAACATGGTCAGCTTCCATTAATTTCACTTTTGTTGATTTGCTGCTGTTGTTGATTTGTTGTATTATCATTTCAGTATTTTTTATCAATACTGAAAATTGATAATATTCAGACTTGCTATTACCCTTCCTTAGCTTCCCATTTGCTGAGATTACAAGTATGACCTTCCAGGAATGAGTTACTGATGAGATAAGATCAAATTATGATTTCATGGTCAGTTGTTTTGTTAATACTATCCTTACTGGGTAAGATGAAATATCAATGTTGTTTTGTTTTTTGATTTACTTGCATTTCTCTAAGTTCTAGGAATGGTGAAAATAGTATTTCATAAAAATGACACTATTCTCTGACAGAAAATGTATAAACAATATCTGAATAATACACACACACACACACACACACACACACATCTTAAAATAGAAGGGGGAAAAAGTCTCATGAGGTCCAACGCTATGAAAAAGAGCTACAGGCCACAAATGATTTCAGAGAGAGGAAGAATTTGCCTCTCCCAGGGATAAGCTCCCTAACTGGTTATCTATTACAATGGAGTTGATCTTGAAGCCAAAATTGACTCAGCAATTTGCATTTATACACTTATGCACTCATGTTCATATAAATAACAATGATAGCAAAATAGGCTGTGAACATGAGAGTGAAATGGAGGGCATAAAACGAATTGGATGGAAGAAACTTGGAAGGAGCTCTGCCTTCCAAATGCGGAATTAACCTTAATAAGTTCACTTCTCTTCTTTTCATTTTTTGTCTGTGTTAGTGACAATATCTTACTATGTAGCTTTGCCTGTGCCAGAACTAACTTTGCAGACAAGACTGACCTTAAACTCACAGAAATCTACCTGTCTCTGAATTTGGGATGCTGGTGTTAATTTTGGTGCCACATTTTGTGTTTTTTGTGTTTTCAGCTCTTATGTCGATGTTCTTTTTTATGTTAGAATCACCATCCAGTGCTAGTTTGTTAACCGTATCTGATATTTATTTGCATAAAAGTTCAAATTATTTGCATACATCTGCTAGCACATAAAGCCAAGTCATTAGTTGAATTCATTAGTGAGAATATGAGTCACAACATTTCCATTTGCTTAGTTTCTTTCTTCCTAAACTTTCTCAGTTGCTTCTAGAGATTTGTTGTCTTTCTAGGAAGTAGGATTTGTCCATACTTTAGTTCCACTGGAATTTCCTAATCAGCAGTTGTTAAAATGTAATATTTAAGTAAAGAATATAAGAAAATTTTAATCTGTATACCACAAGAAGTAGAAATAAGAACTATGTAGAAACAGGAATTGTTTATACATTTGCATAGTGAAGGCTCATTCAAGTGGACATCAGAGTCAAAACATAAGGAATATATAGAGTTTGATTTTTTTTTACTGATGAAAATTTTCTTCTACTGAATAGATAGTTGAAAAAATAAAGCAAAACCTCTATTTCATACCACATATGGTTGTGATAGGTCTTGATTCTTAGATTCAACTAAAATTATTATTATAGTATAGACTATTTTATAATGCAGGCAGCAATGCAAGCCCTTGGGCCTGATGTTAGAGACCATATATACCCCTACTGTATAAGAATTCCCATTTTAGAGGTCAAATATGAGATTCTATGGATTAAATAGCTTGTCCAAAGTTTCATGCCCTTGTAAGGAAGAGCATTGTATTTCAATCACTGGTCATGCACTTTCCATCCCACTGAGTAATGCTGTCAAAGAGAACTAGAAAATATGACTGAGATCTCAGAACACACTACATATCCATTGACATTTAGGTCAGCCTTTCTTGCAAACACTTCTTGCTTGAACAGAATTTACTACTACTTCCTTGTAAAATAGCTCTTTCTTCCTCATCAAAATTTTAAATATGACCTTTACTATGTTATTTATGCAGTTTTCAGGATATGTTGATAGCTGCAGTAAGCCAGAATACATATAATGTGTGTGTCTCTGTGTGTTGTCCCTTTACATTTATATAGACAGGTACAGAACCTAATTCACTCATTTAAACAATTCTTTCCCTTTACAGATTGCATGAATTTTTTTTCTTTCACTTTTCAGAGTGGAGAAAATAAAGTCAAAGTAAGATAACACATTCAAAGACTGGAGAAATGATCAAAATAAATCTAGGCAGTATAATCCTGCTGATAAATTCACTAGTGAGTATTCTCTTATCTATTTTCCTAACAAAACCATATTGTGCAATAAAGCATTACAGCTGTGAGGTGGCTACAATATAATTTAAAAAGAGGTTTTACTTTGGGAAAAATGTAATCAACTAAATTTTGAATTTCAAATAGCTTAAGTATAAATATTACATTTACCATTTTATTTACAGTTTACTTTCATGGAAGTATTGATACAAAATGATTATAAGCAAAGGAAAATGTAAACTGAAATCTTCAAACTTATATCACTACAAGTAAAATGTCTATAATATGTAGGTAGTTGTAGCAATAAATTCACTGCAACTTATAATGGATGCAATTTGTTACTAATGAGACAAAATGTCACTAATACAGAATGATGGGGAAATGAGAGAATGAGAGAGAGAGAGAGAGACAGAGAGACAGAGAGACAGATAGACAGAGAGACAGAGAGACAGATAGACAGAGAGACAGAGAGACAGAAATTGAGGAGAAATAGACGCAGAGACAGTTAAACAGAGGAAGAAAGACAGGGGAGAGACAGAAAGATTGTATTTGTTGTCTATGGAATGTGTAGAAGAGATAAAAATAATAATAATTTAAGACTATTCAGAAACCTAAGGTTGCACAGAGATCTAGTTCAAAATATCTAAATATACTTCAGGTATGACAAATAGTACCCAGTAGTTTACCTAGTAATTTTGAAAGAAATTAAATGCTAATCATCACATTCTATCTTATTCTTACAAATGTAGTTTCCATAAGATACACAGTTTGATGGAAATGAGTATCTGTGTCTTAAAATATGTAAGAAAATATATTTGTTTATGGAAGCAAACTGCTCATTCAGTTATGGCTTTTGGTTATAGCTTTCTTTATCACTAACACTATAGGATATTACTACAAATGCCTCTTTGTTGAATATGGAATAAGAAAATATTCTATACACTTTGATTTAAGATAAGTAGGTCAAGAAAGTTATATTACATGTGAAATTTAATCTCAAACAATAATTTTTACAAATGGATAAATTGTACCAAAACACAGGCCAAATTTTCAGAGAAATTTTCATTTCTATAGATAGAAAACACTATTTTGCAACTTTAGTCTAGTCTGCAAATTTTGTGAAATGCTTCTTTTACTATAAGAAATCTGGGGCTATAACTAAATCCCCACTCCTCAGTGGGCTGCTAATGCTGCCTAGGCTTCTTTCATTGCAGGGTTTATTTTCAGCACATAAAAGGCAGGACTAACAACTGAGGCTGTCAGAAAGACAGCAGGGGGGAAGCCACAGTAGAAACATGTTCAAAATCATAAAAACCCCCTACTCACTATATATTTGACAATAAACTGTCCCCTGCCAGGAACACGATTATCTGAAGTGTGATTTAAAAGAATGGAGAGAGATCACTCCCAGTTATACTACAAATGTTCAAAAACTGATTGCAGCTGCCTGCTTATTGGTAAGAGATTGAATTTGGCAGTTGCAATCAGAGTTGCCAAATATCACAGAGAATATTAAAAAGAAAATGCAAGTCATAAATTCTGAATGAGATAGAGCAATTCAGCAATATGAGCTCCCATTTGCTTTATGAGGTATAGACAGGCTGTTTAAATACTGGAATAGAAGAGGTATTGAGAAGAAATAGCTGAAAAAAAGAACAATATCCACAATTAGTCACCTTGATTTAGCAACCAAGTAACTGTACTTTCATCATAATTGTGACAAGAATCTTTATCTATTGAGGAATAGCAAAGCAAATTGTTATAGGGGGGTGCATGTGAGTGGCTTCTTTGGAGGTAGTTCTGCATAGGTTGCCTTTTCTATTTTTTAGATATTCATTGCTTCATTTGATACCTTTTTCTATATCATAGTTAAGAATATTTTCTTTTTCAAAAGATAAGTTTTAATATAGAATACAAAGCCAAGGGTTTCATCATATAGAGATAGAGATAGAGATATAAATATATATTAATAGCCTATTGCCAAAAACGTTATGTGCTTCCATACAAGTTATTCTATATTTTCTCCTTCCTTCATGGGAAATATAAGTCTCAGAAAAGTGGAGATTGCAAATTGCTGCCTTTTACATTATACATATTGCATTTTTCTTAATGCCTTCTACTTTATCATCTTGTAATAAAATTTTATGTTTACCTTGTATCATAAAACATATATAATGAAATCAACTCACAACAGTAGGGATACTTCCTTTGGTCTGTAGATCCAGATGTACAGTTATAAACTACTTTTCTAACATCATGTCTACCTACATGCTGCCACGCTTCCTGCCATACTGATAACGAACTTAACCTTTGATAGTATAAGCAAGCCCAAATTAACTACTTTCTTTTACTGAAAATAAAACTGCATGAATACCCTATTTTCTGTATTTTTCATTCCTTGATTTTACATTCCATTTATGTATTAGAATCTGAAAATTTAAAAAATATAAAAATTTCCACAAATAAATTATTGTATGTTAAATTGGACATTGTTGGATGAAAATGAAATTTTTGCCATCCTTTTTTACTTTAATATAGATTTGAATCATTGCTTGACCAAGATGTCTATGCTCTATGTAAAATCTACCCATTAATTATTTTGAAATCATATAGACTATCAGATAGAAATTTATGTTATTAGAGTTCTTGTGTTCATATAATCCTTACTTTCTTTAATAATGTTTCCAACATACAAAATATTGACACTGACAAATCAGATGTGACAGAGAGAAGGACAGACAAAATTACTTTAGTTGGTAAATCATTATTAAATCTTTTGTTCTTCCTCCCCATCTCTTCCCTTCTCTCCCTCTGGCCTTCTATTTTTTTTAAAGATCTGAGTTAAGATCCCACTACATAATATAGTATAACCTGATACATACTGTGTAGCAAGAACTAACTCAAAACTTATAGCCAATTTCCTACTACATAGGCAATTTCCAAAATCTTTGGAAATTACTGTTCCAACAGTAATACCATATCACCTAAAACTCTCTCAAAAGTATCAAGAACTGAGTAACCAAGCATTCATATACCAGAGACTATGAGAGACATCCCATTCAAATGACCATATATACTCTGTATTTTCCAGTATGTACGAGGACATTTTTATCTGTATATTTTCAAGACTAGAGGATACTGCTCTTTTATGCTTTAATTTAGTCTCACAGTGAGAAGTTTACCAATGACAGAACTGAGAGGAATGTCAATGTAATAGATAAGAACAAATAATAATTTAGCTTACAATACTGAAATTATACTGGGATTGAGAAAACATTACTCATAATAACTTTAACTGTTTGTGACTTAATAAGTTTATGATTTTAATAAGTTTATGACTGAAAAAGACTTAATAAAATTAATTTTGTTTTTGCCTTTATGTTTTTAAAAGGAACTGATTCCAAGAGTAAGATTTATGGTGAAAATAAAGATGGTACTGAATGCTAGGATGCGCTGTGACAGAAATTCTGTTATTTATTGCAGGGAGTGCAAAAGTGATACATTGAAATTTTGGTAACTATGAAGCACAGATTTGGCTGTAACTCATTTTGTACAGCTGGCCTTGAACTTGAAGTGATCGCCTTGACTCTACTTCTCAAGTGCTGGGATTTCAGGAGTACACTATCAGGATACAGAGAATTTGTAGGGTTGTGAAATTTTCTGTTCTGATCAGGGAAGCAGTCATAATTATACATTTGAGTAAAGTTCCAAAGTGTATAACATGAATTAATGATCAGGTTAAATGTAAACCTAGGGTATGATATATTATTGCAGGTTTCCTAACTGCAAAATTCCCAACCTTTTTTGCCAGGATGTTAATAATGTGAAAGTCTATTCATCTATGCATACAGAGCATGTAAGGAAAAGTGCTAGACCTCTTGGTCACTTTTTCTATGATTCTACATTATTAATATTTTTTTAATGAAAAGGAGTGTTTATAGATCTCTTCATAATGCTGCAAAGCTAAGAACCAATTGCTTTGCAACAAAAAAATGAATAGCATAAAGTAGCAGGGATGAATCTTATAGATACTGTACCACACAAAGTAAGCCAATCATGAGCATACAATATTCTAATATCTATTTAATATTAAAAAAATGAAAAAGGGATTCTATGCTAGAAGAAATTAGAATAGTTACTACCTTAAGGCAGAGGATTCAAAGACAAATGGGTAGAGAGAGAATTTTTATAATAATAGAAAACATCCATTTTCTCAATCTTGGTGTCGGTTGTTATATTTGTGAATATTCTTTGACTTGTGAAGATAAGAAGCATGGATTTTAACATAATTTCATTACTCCTAGACAGATTTACAATGAAAAACTTACCAACTGGTATCCATAGTTTTCCTCATACAACATATTAGTAAATGACATTGACCTATAACAAGAAATCATATGATGGTCCCTACTTATTTAAAAAAAAAATTGTAATGAAAAATAGAATACCATTACATCTGCCCTTAATCATAAGGTCGTATTATGGGCTCATTGTTGGCATCCGATATTCATGTTTTAAAACTTTAAGCCCTATTAACTAGTACTTGCAGATCAAATGATTAACATATTATTTAGTCAAAATTATCTGTAACAGATGGGACTATAATCCAGTAAATCAGTGTGTTTAATAGAAGAAGAAACCAACACACAGGCATAGACAGACAACCATTTATATAGACAGCAAAAGTTGAGCATTGGTAAGAAACTAAGAAGACTTTAGGGAAAAATTAACCCAGCTAATTCTGTAATCTTGCATTTATAGCCAAACTCTTTTGAAGAAATAAGTTCCTATAAAGACAAGGCCTCACGTACCGCAGAGTGGTCTCAAACTTACTATGTAGTAGAGGCTGTCCTTGAACTTAGGTCCTCCTTCCTCAAGGTCACTAATTCTGATATTACATGCATGCAACTTTACATGCTTCAGTAATAACAGCTGTGGAAAACCATAATTAAACACAAGAGCATGTATGATATTATCGGAAACAATTCACATTCTCCATTTAGAAAGTAAACTATCTTTTAGACATTATAAATTAGACTGAGGAAAAAACAAAGATCAGAATTGTCTGAAGGTGGATTAATTACCATTTAGGAGATATTGTATAGCCAAGTATAGATATCTCATTTATTTGGTAATACTTTGCACTTAAACACTATAATTTGCAGACTGATAATAAACAATTAAAAGTAGACTAAATTTTTAATGGATACAAAGTTCCTATTTCTAACACAAATAGGGTCCTTTAAAATAATTACTGAATTTGGAGGAGATAAATTTAGAAATTGTCCAAAATTTTATATTATGTACAAAACTGAGAGACTGACTGGAAGGTCTTAACTGTGAGTTTGCTACAGTTTCAGATTTATTATGAAGTTTTAATTGAAAAGTGCACCTATAATAGCTGTTTATATGCCAGAGGAATAATGCATAAACATAACAGGAAGAAGAATGCCTATGCTTCTTGAAGCAGAGTCTGTTCATTAGAACAGTGGTATACCAAAATATCCAGGAAATCCAGGACACAATGAGAAGACCAAACCTAAGGATTATAGGCATAGATGAGAGTGAAGATTTATAACTTAAAGGGCCAGCAAATATCTTCAATAAAATTATGGAAGAAAACTTCCCTAACCTAAAGAGAGAGATGCCCATGAATATACAAGAAGCCTACAGAACTCCAAACAGACTGGACCAGAACAGAAATACTTCCCGTCACCTAATAATCAAAACACCAAATGTACTAAACAAAGAAAGAATATTAAAGGCAGTAAGAGAAAAAGGCCAAGTAACATATAAAGGAAGACCTATCAGAATCACACCAGATTTCTCACCAGAGACTATGAAAGCTAGAAGATCCTGGGCAGATCTCATGCAGATTCTAAGAGAACACAAATGCCAGCCAAAACTACTATATCCAGCAAAACTCTCAATCACAATAGATGGAGAAACTAAGATATTCCATGACAAAACCAAGTTTACCCAATATCTAGCCACAAACCCAGCCCTACATAGGATAATAGGAGAAAAACACCAATGCAAGGAGGGAAACCTCACCCTGGAAAAAGCAAGATAGTAACCTTTCATCAAACCCAAAAGAAGTTAACCAATCAAATTTAAAAAATAACGTCAAAAATGACAGGAAGTAACAATCACTATTCCTTAATATCTCTTAACATCAATGGACTCAATGCCCCAATAAAAAGACATAGACTAACTGACTGGATATGTAAACAGGACCCTACATTTTGCTGCTTACAGGAAACACACCTAAGGGTCAAAGACAAACACTACCTTAGAGTAAAAGGCTGGAAGACAGTTTTACAAGCAAATGGTCTCAGGAAACAAGCTGGAGTAGCCATTTTAATATCAGATAAAATTGACTTTCAACCCAAAGTCATCAAAAGAGACTCTGAGGGACACTTCTTGCTGATCAAAGGAAAAATACAACAAGAAGAAATCTCAATCCTGAACATCTATGCTCCAAATGCAAGGGCACCCTCTTTCATAAAACAAACTTTATTAAAGCTCAAAGCACACATTGCACCTAACACAATAATTGTGGGTGACTTCAACACTGCACTTTCCTCAATGGACCGATCACGAAAACAGAAACTAAACAGGGACATAATGAAACTAATTGATGCTTTGGACCAATTAGATTTAACAGATATATATAGAACATTCTATCCTAAAGCAAAAGAATATACCTTTTTCTCAGCACCTCATGGTACCTTCTACAAAATCGACCATATAATTGGTCACAAGAGAGACCTCAACAAATATAAGAAGATCGAACTAATCCCATGCCTCCTATCAGATCACTATGGAGTAAAAGTGGTCTTCAATAGCGACAAAAACAACAGAAAACCCACATACACGTGGAAACTGAACAATTTTCTACTCAATGATACCTTGGTCAAGGAAGAAATAAAGAAAGAAATTAAAGACTTTTTAGAACACAATGAAAATGAAGACACAACATACACAAATCTATGGGACACAATGAAAGCAGTGCTAAGAGGAAAACTCATAGCCCTGAGTGCCTCTAAAAAGAAAATGGAGAGAGCATACATTACCAGCTTAATGACACACCTGAAAGCCCTGGAACAAAAAGAAGTTATTTCACCCAGGAGGAGTAGAAAGCAGGAAATCATCAAATTCAGGGCTGAAATCAATCAAGTAGAAACAAAGAGAACCATACAAAGAATCAACAAAACCAGGAGCTGGTTCTTTGAGAAAATCAACAAGATAGATGAACCCTTAGCCAGACTGATCAAAGGGCACAGAGAAAGTATCCAAATTAACAAACTTCGAACTGAAAAGGGAGATATAACAACGGAAACTGAGGAATACCAAAAAATCATCAGATCCTACTACAAGAGCTTGTACTCAACACAACTGGAGAATCTGGAGGAAATGGACAATTTCCTTGACAGATACCAAATACCAAAATTAAATGAGGACCAAATAGATCATCTAAACAGTCCCATAATGCCTAAAGAAATTGAAGGAGTCATAGAAAGTCTTCCAACCAAAAAAAGCACAGGACCAGATGGTTTCAGTGCAGAATTCTATCAGACCTTCAAAGAAGAGTTAACACCAATACTCGTCAAATTAATCCACAAAATAGAAACAGAAGGAACACTACCCAATTCCTTCTATGAAGCCACAATTACGCTGATACCAAAACCACACAAAGATCCAACAAAGAAAGAGAACTTCAGACCAATATCCCTTATGAACATCGATGCAAAAATACTCAATAAAATTCTTGCCAACCGAATCAAAGAACACATCAAAACGATCATCCACCATGATCAAGTAGGCTTTATCCCGGGAATGCAGGGTTGGTTCAATATACGGAAATCCATCAATGCAATCCACTACATAAACAAACTCAAAGAAAAAAACCACATGGTCATTTCATTGGATGCCGAAAAAGCATTTGACAAAATTCACCATCTTTTCATGCTTAAAATCTTGGAAAGAACTGGAATTCAAGGCCCATACCTAAACATAGTAAAAGCAATATACAGCAAACCCGTAGCCAGCATCAAACTAAATGGAGAGAAACTTGAAGCAATCCCACTAAAATCAGGGACTAGACAGGGCTGCCCCCTTTCTCCTTATCTTTTCAATATTGTACTTGAGGTACTAGCTCGGGCAATTGGACAACATAAGGAGGTCAAAGGGATACAAATTGGAAAGGAAGAAGTCAAACTATCATTATTTGCAGATGACATGATAGTCTACCTAAGTGACCCAAAAAACTCCACTAGAGAACTCCTACAGCTGATAAACAACTTCAGCAAAGTGGCAGGTTATAAAATCAACTCAAGCAAATCAGTGGCCTTCCTATACTCAAAGGATAAGCAAGCTGAGAAAGAAATTAGGGAAATGACCCCCTTCACAATAGCCACAAACAGTATAAAGTATCTTGGGGTGACTCTTACCAAACATGTGAAAGATCTGTATGACAAGAACTTCAAGACTCTGAAGAAGGAAATGGAAGAACACCTCAAAAAATGGGAAAACCTCCCATGCTCATGGATCGGTAGAATCAATATAGTTAAAATGGCCATTTTGCCAAAAGTAATCTACAGATTCAATGCAATACCCATCAAAATCCCCAATCAATTCTTCTCAGAGTTAGAAAGAGCAATTATCAAATTCATCTGGAATAACAAAAAACCCAGGATAGCTAAAGCTATTCTCAGCAACAAAAGAAAGTCTGGGGGAATCAGTATCCCTGACCTCAAGCAATACTACAGAGCAATAGTGTTAAAAACTGCATGGTATTGGTACAGTGACAGGCAGGAGGATCAATGGAACCGGATTGAAGATCCAGAAATGAACCCACACACCTATGGCCACTAGATCCTCGACAAAGAGGCTGAAAACATCCAATGGAAAAAGGATAGCCATTTCAACAAATGGTGCTGGTTCAACTGGAGGTCAGCATGCAGAAGAATGCGAATTGATCCATCCTTGTCTCCTTGTACTAAGCTCAAATCCAAATGGATCAAGGACCTCCACATAAAACCAGACACTCTGAAGCTAATAGAAAAGAAACTGGGGAAGACCCTTGAGGACATCGGTACAGGGAGAAAGTTTCTGAACAGAACACCAAGAGCATGTGCTCTAAGGTCAAGAATTGACAAATGGGACCTCATAAAATTACAAAGTTTCTGTAAGACAAAGGACACCATCAAGAGGACAAATCGGCAAACAACAAATTGGGAAAAGATCTTCACCAATCCTACATCAGATAGAGGGCTAATATCCAATATATATAAAGAACTCAAGAAGTTAGACTCCAGAAAACCAAACAACCCTATTAAAAAATGGGGTACAGAGTTAAACAAATAATTCTCACCTGAAGATCTTCGGATGGCGGAGAAGCATCTTAAAAAAATGCTCAACTTCATTAGTCATTAGGGAAATGCAAATCAAAACAACCCTGAGATTTCACCTTACACCAGTCAGAATGGCTAACATTAAAAATTCAGGAGATAGCAGGTGTTGGAGAGGGTGTAGACAAAGAGGAACACTCCTCCACTGCTGGTGGGGTTGCAAATTGGTACATCCACTCTGGAAATCAGTCTGGCGGTTCCTCCAAAAACTGGGCACCTCACTTCCAGAAGATCCTGCTATACCACTCCTGGGCATATACCCAGAGGATTCCCCAGCATGTAATAAGGATACATGCTCTACTATGTTCATAGCAGCCCTATTTATAATTGCCAGATGCTGGAAAGAACCCAGGTATCCCTCAACAGAAGAGTGGATGCAAAAAATGTGGTACATCTTCACAATGGAGTACTATTCAGCCATTAGAAACAATGAATTCATGAAATTCTTAGGCAAATGGATGGAGCTAGAGAACATCATACTAAGTGAGGTAACCCAGACTCAAAAGGTGAATCATGGTATGCACTCACTAATAAGTGGATATTAACCTAGAAACCTGGAATACCCAAAACATAGTCTCCACATCAAATGTGGTACAAGAAGAAAGGAAGAGTGGCCCCTTGTTCTGGAAAGACTCAGTGAAGCAGTATTCAGTAAAACCAGAACAAGGAAGTGGGAAGGGGTGGCTGGGAGGACAGGGGGAGAGAAGGGGGCTTACGGGACTTTTTGGGAGTGGTGGCGCTGGGAAAGGGGAAATCATTTGAAATGTAAATAAAAATATATCGAATAAAAAAAAATAACAGTGGTATAGAGGGTCTCCTTGCCCCCATCTTGTCTTCTTCATAGAAAAAGTGATGAAAAAGTGTGTCTTTCCCCCAGCCTTGAGCAGGCTAAATATACCATAATCATTTGCTACAGTTGGACCTTAAGGACCCATGTGGAGTCAGTTTCCTACAGGAGTAGACTGCCTGCTGAAAAAAGGATGGGTCTTTGGGGTTTCCCTATATAAACCCAGTGCTGACTATTAAACTTTGAGCCTTGATCAGAAATTTTGTCTTGGATTTCTCCTTCTCTCTCACCCTTTCCTTTTTCATTTCAAGCCTACCATACAGATAATCCAGTTCATCCCTGGCTGCTGGAAAGCTACAGAAAAGAAATTTGAACCAAGGACAGAGAGTATCAAAACACAAAATTTATATCTAAATAGTAAATTCTTATGTCTACCGAGGGACTTTTTCAGTTACTAGAGGATGTGAGGAGGAAACAGTGAAACTAACAGAAGTTATGAACCAAATGGACTTAACAGATATCTATAGAACATTTTATCCTAAAACAAAAGAATATACCTTCTTAGTACCTCATGGTACCTTTTCCAAAATTGACCATATATTCAGTCACAGAAAAGATCTCAGTAGATATGAGAAGATTGAAATAATTTTATGCACCCTATCAGATCACCACAGACTAAGGGTGGTCTTCCATAACAACAAAAAGAACAGAAAGCCTACGTACACATGGAAGCTTAACAACATTCTGCCCAACAATAACTTGGTCAAGGAAGAAAGAAAGAAAGAAAGCCTTTTTAGAATTTAATGAAAACGAAGGCACAATATACCCAAACTTATGGAACACACTGAAAGCACTGCTAAGAGGAAAATTCAAAGCTCTGAGTGCCTCCAAAAAGAAACTCAAGAGAGCTTACACTAACATCTTAACAGCACAGCTGAAGCCTCCAGAACAAAAAGAAGCAAATACAACCAAGAGGAGTATATACTAGGAAATAATCAAACTCAGGGCTGAAATCAAACAAGTAGCAACAAAAAGAACTATAGGAAGGATCAACCAAACCAGGAGTTGGTTCTTTGAAAAAGCAAACAAGAGAGATAAACCCTTAACCAATCTAAACAGAGGGCATAGAGACAGTATCCAAATCAGCAAAATCAGAAGTAAAAAGGGAGGCATAAAAACAGATACTGAGGCAATCCAAAAAATCATCAGATCCTACTACAGAAGTCTGTACTCAGCAAAAGTGGAAAATATAGAGGAAATGGACAAATTTCTAGACAGATACCAGCTATAAAAGTTAAATCAGGATCAGATAAATAAGCTAAACAATCTCATAACCCCTAAAGAAATAAAGCAGTAATTAATAATCTCCCAACCCCCCCCCCAAAAAAAAGGTCAGAACTAGATGGGTTCAGTGCAGAGTTCTTTTAGACCTTCAAAGAAGACCTAATACCAATACTCTTCAAAATATTCTACAAAATAGAAACAGGTGGAACACTACCAAATTCCTTTTAAGAAGCTACAATTACACTGATACCTAAACCACACAAAGACCCAGCAAAGAAAGAGACCTTTAAACCAATTCCCGTTATGAATATTGATGCAAAAATACTTAATAAAATCCTTGCCAACTGAATCCAAGAACACATCAAAATGATCATTCACCATGATCAAGTAGGCTTCATCCCAGGGATGCAGGGATTGATCAATGTATGCAAAGCCATCAAAGTAATCTAGGATATAAACAAACTCAAAGAAAAAAATCACATGATTATTTCATTAGATGCTGAAAAAGAAATTGACAAAATTTAGCATTCTTTCATGCTAAAAGACTTGGAAAGAACAGGAATTCAAGGCCCATACCTAAACACAGTAAAAGTAACATACAGCAAACCAGTAGCCAACATCAAACTGAATGGAGTGAAACTTGAACCAATCCCATTGAAATCACGGACTAGTCAAGGCTGTCCACTCTCTCCCTACCTGTAGAAGTCCTAGCCAGAGGACAATTAGACAACAAAAGGAGGTCAAAGTGATACAAATTGGAAAGGATGAAGTGAAAGTGTAACTACTGGGAGTTACATCAAACAGATTACCTGGAAGGGAAGCTGGAGATGTATGGAAAGGCAGCAAAAAGAGATGGAGACCAAGACAACACCTGATATTCAAGGTCTCAATGTTTAATGGAGGACTCCAAATATATAGGCTGTGGGAGGGGGAACCCTTCCCCCAATGACTGGAAGCTTCTCCACAGAACCAGTTCAGTTGCTCTGCAGGTAGCTAATGTTTCTCAGGAAACTGCAGGTCTTTGAAGAACAATGGGCTTCACATTGTTATGAGCATTCCACCATAGGTGGAAGTGATTATGGCTAACACAGGAGTTCCTGCTCAAAGGCTGGGAGAGGAATTTGACATTGGTCAATTTCAAGTTGCTACCAAGTGGCATGGCACCCCTATAAAGCTCTCTACATCAAAGTATCACTATTTGCAGATGAATGATAGTATGCTTAAGTGGCCAAAAAAATTCCAGGAGAGAACTCCTGAAACTGATAAACAACTTCAGCCAAGTGGCTGAATATAAAATTAACTCAAACTAATAGTAGCCTTCCTAAACACAATGGATAAAGAGGCTGAGAAATAAATTAAGGAAAACACACCCTTCACAATATCCACAAATAATATAAAATACCTGACTGTGACTCTAACCAAGCAAGTGAAAGATCTATATGACAAGAACTTGAAGTCTCTGAAGAAAGAAACAGAAGATCTAAGAAGATGGGAAAGATCTCCCATGCTCATGCATTGGCAGGGCTAATATAGTAAAAATGGCCATCTTGCCAAAGCAATCTAAAGATTCAATGCAATCCCATGAAAATTCCAACTAAATAGAGTTGGAACAATTTCCAAATTTATCTTGAATAATAATAATAAAAAAAAAACCAAGGATAGCAAAAACTATTGCCAACAATAAAAAGAATTTCTGGTAGAACCACCATCCCTGTCCTCAAGCTATACTACAGAGCAATAGTGATAAAAAAAACTTCATAGTATTGGTACAGTGACAAGCAGGTACACCAGTGGAATAGAATTGAAGACCCAGAAATGAATCTTAATACCTATGGTCACTTGATCATTGACAAAGGAGCTAAAACCACCCAGTGGAAAAAGACAACATTTTTAACAAATGGTGCTGGGTCAACTGGCAGTCAAAATGTAGAAGGATGCAAATTGTTCCATTCTTTCCTCCTTGTGCAATGCTCAAGTGCAAGTGGATCAAGGACCTCCACATAAAACCAGATACACTGAATTTAATAGAAGAGAAATTGGGGAAGAACCTGGAGCACATGGCACAGGGGAAATATCCCTGAATAGAATACCAATAGCTTATGCTCTAAGACCAAGAACTGACAAATGGGACCTAATAAAATTGCAAAGCTTCTGTAAGCAACCAATACTGTCAATAGGACAAAACGGCAACCAACAGATTAGGAAAGGATCTTTAACAATCCTACATTTGACAGAGGGCTAATATCCAATATATACAAAGAACTAAAGAAATCAGAATCCAGAGAACCGTGGAGTGAGGGTCTAGAAAAGGGGAAATCATTCGAAATGTAAATTAAAAAAAATATATTGAATTAAAAAAAAAGACAAAAAAAAAAATAGGGTACAGACCTAAACAAAGAATTCTCAACTAAGGAACACCAGATGGCAGAGAAACACCTAAAGAAATGTTCAACATCATTAATCATCAGGGAAATGCAAATCAAAACAACCCTGAGATTCCACCTCACACCAGTCAGAAAGGCCAAGATCAAAAACTCAGGAGACAGCAAGTGCTGGAGAGGTTGTGGAGAAAGAGGAACATTCCTTCACTGCTGGTGGCATTGCAAGCTAGTAAAGCCACTCTGGAAATCTGTTTGGTGGTTCCTCAGAAAACTGGATATCGTCATACCAGAGGACACAGCTATACTACTCGTGGGCATATAACCAGAAGATGCTCCAACATGTAATAAGGACACATGTTCCACTATGTTCATAGCAGCCATATTTATAATGGCCAGAAGCTGGAAGAAACCCAGCTGATCATCAACAGAGTAATGGATACAGAAACTGTGGTACATTTACACATTTTTAAAACAATGAATACATGAAATTCTTAGGAAAATGGATGGAGCTAGAAAATATCATTTTGAGTGAGGTAACCCAATCACAAAAGAACACACATGGTATGCAATCTCTGATAAGCAGATATTAGCCTAGAAGCCCTGAATACCCTAGATACAACTCACAGACCACATGAAGCTGAAGCTGAAGACCAAAGTGTAGATACTTTGATCCTTTTGGGAAAGTAGATCAAAACACCCATGCCTCACAGCCAACCAAGAGAATGTGAATAGGGTCCCTAATGGAGCAGCTTGAGTGAAGACCTAAAGAGCTAAAGAGGTTTGCACCTCAGCAAGAGGAACAATAATATGTACCAACCAGTAACCCCAGCACTCCCAGGGACTAAACTACCAACCAAAGAGTACTTAAGCAAGGACCCAAGGCTCCAGCTACATATGTAGCAGAAGATGACCATTTCAGACATCAGTGTGAGGAGAGACCATGGATCCTGTGAAGGCTTGATTCCCCAGAATTGGGGAATGCAAGTTAAGAAATTGGGGGAAGTGGGAAGTAAGCAGGGGGAGAGGAGATGGGTTAGGGGATTTTTGTGGAGTAACATGTAAAGTAGTTAACATTTGAAATGTAAATAAAGCAAATATCTAATAAAAATAATAGAAAAATAAATTGATCTTTTTGTATATAATAACTTAAGAAAGAACATTTCAAATTACAGGATACATTTGCCAAGTAACTGCTGTGCACCAAGTGTTTTGCAGGGGGCTCTGTATGCCATTATCACCAAAGCAGAGCCCCTGAATTTATCACAAAGAACGTATTTTACACTGTTTTCCAGAAGAAAAATGCAGTAAAGATAGCTATGAGTGATCGAGTCCAGTAAATTGTTTAATCTATTGTTCTAAATCCCATGTATATCAGGAAAGAAAATATGACCAAATAGGAAAGGAAGCCATTGAACTTTCAGAAAGGTTAAAAACGTATCCAAATTATAGTAGTAAAACATACTTTATTATTTATCATGTTAATATATGTGACTTTTAATCTTAAATTATTCAGAAAATAAACATCTATTGAGGTTGGCCTGTATGGGCAGGCACTGTATCACATACTATGTATTTAGTAGCCTACACACAGATTAATGAAGAACTTATGGAGTTTGAACAAACTAGAGAGAGAGAGAGAGAGAGAGAGAGAGAGAGAGAGAGAGAGAGAGAGAGAGAGAAGTGGGGTGTGAGGGAGAGAGAAGAGAGAAATTAATGGCAGTGTGTTGAAACAAAGGCACTATCTATGTCTAAATTATTAATAACCATTGACCATAAAACTTTGCATTTCAACTTTACAACTTTATCATAGTATCAGAATCAATACCACTTGATATGTCATCAGTGGAAATGGATGGTTTCTTTAAAAAGAAACACTTTGCAGTTTAAATCAGAGCTGTTAATTGAACCAACTGTTAGATGATCAAATTGTTCACACCCTGCTTTTCATTTACTGTTACAGAGTTCTCTGTCCTAACTTAAATTCACCATGTACCCTGTGAAGTCTCCGTGTAAATGAAGTGGGTATCCTGATCCAATTCTCAGCATTGGACACAGAAGTTTTTTGGGGTGTGGAATGTGTAAACATGATTGATGCTAAGTCTCAGAAGAGAATTTAATCATATCTCTAGTCCCGTGTTATAGAAAAATTATCAAATAGGTGCTGCTGTTTTCACTAAGATTTAAGAATTAGAAATATACAGCACTTTGAGGCAGAGCTTCAGATAGAAGCAGAGCCAGAACTGAGCTCTAACCACCACATAACTTGAGCAAGAAATCCATATTTGTAATGGTAATCCACAGTGATTTGAAAGAATGTGTTATCACAGTAAAACTGACTAATATTAACTTTTCCTTTAATCAGACTTAGGAAAAATGACTGTATATTTTTAGAACCCAACACACTGAAGTAGAAATAGGGAGGAAAGAAATCTCATTTTTTTTCCCAAAAGAATCACCAGACCAGAAAATTGAAATTTAAAGTGAACCATGCTAATCAAAGAATTTGAATGATATTGTTAATAGAAATAAATAGTAACTTAATGACTTTACAGCTTACCAAATTGTATCACTTGTCTTTTTTTCCTAAAGAATTTTGATTAACAAATCAAAGCATCTTGGTCAGGGCCAGCTGGTTAAGTGGGTAAAGAAACTTGTTGCCAAACCTGATAACCTGAGTTTAACCTCTGGAAATTCAATCCCGTGGAAAGAGAGTACTGACTCCTGTAAACTTTTCGCTTACTTCCACAGGTATACATGCACATTCCTCCTATATGAAATAAATAAATAAATTTAATAAAAAATGTATAATGGCTTTCTAACCAAGACCTGGATGATACATATAGACATGCTGACAGGGAAGGGGCAAGTCTCATCAGTTTCCAAGCCTAGCCAAAGAATTACCAGGCAAATAAGGAATTCTAAAAACAGAAGAAATAGCCTTTTCCAGTAAAAAGATTCCTAATTCGGTACCCCTGACATCATATAAGTATATGCAACATCATATAAATTTGATATGTTTTTATATAATATAGTGCATAATATATATGAAATTATATAACATTCATATACTAATTATAAAAATATAAATGTGAGATATATTATGGGTCATATATTTGAGATAGAAAGAGAATAGAGGGCAGGAGTTGGAGGGAAGAAACAGAAAAAGGAAAATGATGTGGCTATACTTTAATTTCCCAAACCCAAAAATATTCAAATGATTTTTCATGCATTTAGGCTTTTATGAGGGGCTTAAAGCAGAAAGAATCCTGGGAAGAATGTGCAATCATGTGTTTAAGCAGGAATCTTTGAATATATAAGGATCATTCTTGTTTTTCTATATAATTCATCTGTCCTGATAACTGAAATTACATAAAAACTTGAATCTCTTATGAGGATAGCTTTCTCAGTGACACATTGCATCTCTCTATGATCTATTTCTTTTTTTTTTAATTTTTTTTATTCAATATAATTTATTTACATTTCAAATGATTTCCCCTTTTCTAGCCCCCCCCACTCCCCGAAAGTCCCTTAAGCCCCCTTCTCTTCCCCTGTCCTCCCTCCCACCCCTTCCCAGTTCCCCGTTCTGGTTTTGCCAAATACTGTTTCACTGAGTCTTTCCAGAACCAGGGAGGTATTAACAGAACAGCATAAATCAGACCAAAGACTGTAGATTTCAAACTCTTAATCCTTAGGAAGTACACCTAAACCACAACAACTCTACTCCCCCCCCCCGCCCCCATCAGCTTGTTTAAACCAGAATCTGGCAACAAGTAGGAAGAACGGTAATGTCTAAGATAACTATCTGGAAGGTCTTGATGCAAATTTTTCTTTGAAATCACTGTTGTAAAATTTTCTACTGTATTTTAGATTAGAATTAAATAGTTCAACTATTTCTTGCCTATTACTGTTCAATTCCAGTTGCAATTTCTTTGATATATAAACACATTTTAAAAATTGAAACATCATGCATGATTTTATAAAGAAGAAATAGCTGATTAGTATAGAAGTTATAAGGCTTGGAATCGTTATAATAATTACTTGAGATATAAAAAAGAAGGACAATTCTGGGAACCTCATGACAGGGGGAAGACCTATGATTCTTTGAATGGTTTGTGGAAAAATGGAACCATTAAATTACTTAGATGTGCACATAAGGTCTTATTCATTTTAATGACTGAGCAAAAGCACACCGAGATCCCTGCCAAATACAGTCTTCATTTCCTTAGAGTACCTTCAGTTGATTTGTGAGATATTTTGTTATTTCTTTAATGATCAAATGTAACTCATTCCTCAAATGCCCTGCCTTCTTAAATTATAGTCACAGACCTGGACTTGCAGAATTTTGAAATTAGACAGGATCTTGGAGAGCATCTGGCTCAATGATCTCATCTAATAAATGGGCAATTTGAGACGTGGAAAGACTAAGTAATAGCTTTACTTTAGAGTAGATATCATCTTACCACAGTCTGAGCAGTATTAGCAATATGTTGTATAACAAAGCATTAGAAGAGTTCAAGATTTCTAGGCCATGAAACTAGGAAATGGTTTATTTGACAAGATGAACCTTGGGAATCCTGAGATTATCAAAATAAAGAAAATATTAAGTTTCAACTTCATACCTAATGCTAAATATGTACAGATAAAAATACATAACGTCTGCCTTCTAGCAGTGCATAAGTAGTTGACAAAGACTATAACTTTTAAAATGATGTTTACATACCAGGCACAACACAATTTCAATGTTTATGTCAAACACGTATGATAATAATAATAATAATATGTCAAATACCATAAGCATTCACATTTTACACATGAAGATACTGAAGCAGAGAGAGGTAATATACTTTGCCTTAAGTTGAACACATAAGAAAGAGTTTTATTAGTTTGCCAGAGTTGGTGCTGTCTAGTACCACCAAACAGATAGTGCGTGGATTAGTAGAAATACACTCTTTTAGTTATTGAAGCTAGAAGTCTATCGCAAGGTAGTTAACAAAGTACTTATCTTCATGAGGCAGTAAATACTGATACAAATTCATGTCCCTCTCCTTGCTTCTGGCCCTCAAATATTTCATCATCTTTGGTAATTCTTGAATTACAAAAGTATCACCTAATGTCAACTTTTATTTTTTACATGGTATCATCTCCCTGTGCATTATATGTCAAAATTTCACCTTGTTAAGGGTATGGCTTCAGAAACGCATGCTTATATATTTCAAAATCATCTGCTTATGGTAGACTTTCCTACCTTATACCACAGTGTTTGACTAATACCTTTTGTACTGTGAGGAACCCCTCAGTCATATGTAAGTAACTCTAATATTTTCAAAAGAAAGAAAATCATTGCTTTAACAATTTAAAAATATCAGGATTTCTATTTGAATAGAGTCTCAGTCTAGGACATTATCATCTTAAATAATTGTATCTGTAATTATTGTTTCTAAAAGCATTCTTATTGTGAAATCCTGAAGATTGCTGATGAACCATTATAAATTCAAAGTGACAGGATCCAACCTATTTCACGTTCCAGAGTATGTACATTGAACTACTTAACTAGGTAAGTGTTATTTAAAGAAGTAAAAACTATTACTAACCTACACTCTCCAAAATGGACAAATTAATTCTGTTCACTGAACAGTAGATGTGGAATGGGAGAGGCTTCCTCAGAGAAGTTATGTCTGAGTTGACATTTATATTGAGACTTCTAGTTCAGCAGGTAGAACAAACTGTATGAGTGAGTTATAATTGATATTGCACAACTCTTGCCCATGACACCAGCAACAGCCTACTAATTGATCTACTTGCTTCTGTCATTGTTCCTGGATGCTAAAATATCTATCAGCACCCATTGAGAATATTTTACACAAGCAGGCAAGATAATAAATTTCCTGCCCTTGTTGTTTAACCCTCCAATTTTACATGAGGTGATGAGAAGAATTCTTACTCTTTCATGTTTTCTTGAAGTGTTCTGCAGGTATTATATTCACTTATTTTATAATGTCTGTTAACTCAAATATTTCTCTGTTTATTTTGTGGCTGATTAGTTTTGGTAAGGTCTGTCACCAGAAGTGTGAGTGTCAATTTATAATATAACCTTTAGTAGTGTGTCCTTCACAAACATATGTGGCTTTGCATAGATGTTTAAGAGTGAAACATGATCTTGGTGGATCATTCCTTTGATTAGTATGAAGTGTCCTTCCTTGTATTTTTGAGTAATTTGGTTTTATTTCTATCTTGTTTGATATTAGAATGGATATACTAACTTGCTTCATAGGTCTATTTCCTTGCAAAATATTATTATCAACCCTTTTCTCAAAAGTAATATTTATCTTTTATGTTGAGGTTTGTTCCAAGCATTCAGCAGAATGATTCATCATATTTTTGCATCCATTCTATTAGCATTTGTCTTTTTATTAAGTAATTGATTCCATTGTTGTTGAGGGATATTAAAAAGCAATGATTGCTAACTTCTGTTATTTTAATATTGGTGATGGTTTTGTGTGTATGTGTGTGTTTGTGTATGTGTGTGCACCCCCTTCCCATTTTTGGGTTTCAATAGTGGGAGTTTATTTTCTTTTCCTGTATTTTCATGGGTGTGGTTAATCTAAATTCATTTGGAGTTTTCCTTAAAGAAATTTCTGTAGAGCTGGATTTGGGGATGGATATTGTTTAAAATTGATTTTGTCACGGACTATTTTGTTTCCTTGGTCTATGCTGACTGAAATGTTCAGTGTGTACAGTAGTCTTGGCTGGCATCTCTGGTTTCTTAGAGTCTAGAAGATGTCTTTCCAGGCTCTCTAATTTTTAAAGCCACCATTGAAGTTGGGCATAATCGATACAGGTCTGACATTATATTTGTCATTTTCCATTGCAGGTTTTAATATTCTTTCTTTATTTCGTATGCTTAGAGTTTTGATTACTACATGGTAAGGGGCTTTCTTTTCTGGTATAACCTATTTGGTGTTTTGCAACCTTCTTGTCCCTTTATAGATGTGTCTTTCCTTTGGTTAGGCACATTTTGTTCCATGATTTAGTTAGTATTTTCTGGGCCTTTGAACTGGGCTTATTCTCCTTTTTCTACTCACATTCTTTTCTTTAATCTTTTCATAGTTTCCAAGATTTCTTGGATATTTTGGGTCAGCATACCCTTTTTTAGATTTAACATTTTGTTTGACCAGTGCATCTATTTCTTCTATTGTATCTTCAATGTCTGAGACTCTTTCTTCCATGTCTTGTATTCTATTAGTGATGCATGTGTCTGTATTTTCTGTTCATTTACCTAGATTTTCCATCTCCAGCATTTCCTGACTTTGTGCTTTCCTTATTGCTTCCATTTCCTTTTGTAGAACTTGGAACATTTTGTCTATTTCATTCAACTGATTGTTTTTCTTCCTTTTCTTTAAGAAATTTATTCATTTCCTTTAACTTATTTGTTTGTTTTTCCAATTTCTTTAAAGTATTTATTCATTTTTGCACATATCATTTTCATAAATTTGTTTTTAAGGTCATTTTCTTGTGATTCATCTGTATGTGAATATTTAGGGCTTTCTATAGTAGTATAGTTGGCTCATATGGTAACATATTGCCCTGGCTATTATGGAGTACATTCTTAATGTGCTGTCTACTCATCTCGATAATTATAGGACTAGGTCTCTATAATTATAAGCTTTCTGAGCTTGTCTTTGCTAGATGGATGTTATATACCTAGGTTTCGGTTTCCTCTCTGGTCTTCTCTCTGGAGTGTCCTGGGACTGTGCTTGAGTACAGGGTCTTTACCTGTATTGGGGGCTGAAAAGATGGCCATAATGTCATCTAGTTCATCATGTTATCCAGTTGGAGTTGGGAGAAGGGGTATGGTAAAGAGAAATGTAGTGTTGGTTGGACTTAGCTAAAACTGAGATAGTGGACATTGTCCACAGCCAACCAGCCTTCTAGGGTTCTGGTGGCCAAGATGACCTCTGGTGGGGCAGTGTCCTTTTACCAGAGTTGTGGGTGAGGATATGGTTAAAAAAAAAAGAAAAGAAAAAAAGTAAAAGGAAAGGGAAATGGTTGGGTTAGGCTTGATGGGCACTGATAGAGTATTGACTATTTTAAGGCATTAGGCTTATCTGGGCTTCTGGATGTTGGAATGGCCTCAGGTCAAGAAGGGAGATTCCTCTGGAAATGTGCAGCCTGTTTGCTTTTATTTTTATCTTTTTATTAGGTATTTTCTTTATTTACATTTCAAATGTTACCCCCTTTCCTTTTTTCCCTTCTGAAAAATCCCCTATCCCATTCCCTTCCCCCTGCTTACCAATCCACCCACTCCTGTTTCCCTGTAGTGGCATTCCTCTATAATGGGGCACCTAGCCTTCTCAGGACCAATGGCCTCTCCTCCCTTTGATGTCCAACAAGGCTGTCCTCAGTTATATATACATGTTGTACTATGGGTCCTTCCAGGTGTACTCTTTGGTTGGTGGTTTAGACCCTGGGAGCTCTGGGGGTACTGGTTGGTTCATATTGTTGTTCCGCCTGTGGGGTTTCAAGCTCCTTCAGCTTCTTTCTTCTTTTCTCTAGCTCTTCCATTGAGACCCTGTGCTCAGTTGACTGAAAGCATCCACCCCTATATTTGTCCAGGAAAATCAGCTCATAATTTCTACCTAGTGCAATGGGATGGGCCCTCACACATTAAGAATTAATCAAGATAATACCCCACACATTTGCCTACAAGTTAGTCTAATAGAGACTGTGCCTTATTATAGATTCACAATAAATGGTCCTTGTGAATCTACATTTTGTTAATATTTTCAGTTGCCAATGATCCATGGTATATTAAAGACCGAAGAACTCCTAACCCAATGTAGACAGCCAATGAGTGAGAGGATTGAGAGTACCTCTACTCCCAAATTACATCTTTGGAGAGTAAATTTCTCTGTGCAAATTGAAAATCTTCAACATCATTCTTTTAGAATTTCATATAACAGTCTATAAACTGTATTTGGAAATTTAAATGAAATATGTCCTCTCCCAAATTGGCCTTGAAATTATATAATGAGTATAATGATAGTTGAACTCTGTTTCCTTGAGCATACAAGATCTAGAAGTACCTATCACTGGAGATCTGTTAAAGCAGATTCATAATGTCAGGAGGTCAGAAATGCAGGCATTTGTCATCACGCCCAAACGTTAAACAAGTGTTACAGCATCACATTTTCACCAATAGCCTAAGCATGGTAAATAGAAGAATAACACAAAGAGAAAGTGGTCATTTTCTGCAATCTGATCCAAGTTATCGAACCCAGATCAGCAAAACTCTGGGAGCTCTGAAAAATATGTTTGGTATGAGTCCTCAGTATTTATTCCAGAAACCTCAGGTCAGGGAAAGCCTGAGGTTCCTACTGTTGACAAGCGTACTGTGTTCAAAGGAAACACCAGAATTAATTGCAATTATCAACTTATTGTTTTAGAAACCTGTTTCCTAATATTGATATTCTTTGTAATGACATAAAAGCATGTATGTCTGACTTTATATCATCTTTTTTCATGAATATTTGGATTTCGCACCTATACCCCAATTGACATTTTTATTAGCAAAATTGTAAACATCCCATCCTGTAAGAACTTGATCCCTGCTCAGTACTTACATGGCAGTAGCTGAATTGTTTTGGCCTAATAAACCTATCAGTGACCAGGAAAGTCCCAATTTCATAATATTCTTGTGAGTTTCAAATGCATAGGCATACATACACACATATACAAACACACATACACACACACACACACACACACAGAGAGAGAGAGAGAGAGAGAGAGAGAGAGAGAGAGAGAGAGAGAGAGAGAGAGAGAGAGAAAGAGAGAGAGACTATGACGGACGGAAAACATGTCTGGCTTCTGAGAGACTTCCCCCACTAGCTGACTCAGACAGATGCACATACCCACAGTGAAAGTGAAACAGTGGGTGGAATTTGAGGACTCTTACGGAAAAATAAGAGGCAGGATTGCAGGCCTCACAGGGGATAGGAACTCCACAGGAAGACGAGAAGTGTCAACTAACCTGGATATTTGGGGACCCTCAGAGACTGAACAAACTATCAAAGAGCTGGATCTAGGCCTTTCTGAACATATACAAACATACAATTTGACCTTTTTCTGGGTCCTGAACAACTGGAGCAGGGGACATTCCAAAAGTTGTTGCCGGTACCTGGGATAGGTTCTTCAATTGGGGCTGCTTTATCTGGCCTCAATGGGATAGATGCACCTTACCCTGCAGAGACTTGATTTTCTGTGTAGACAGAATACCCAGGACATCCTCTCCCCTTCAATAAAGAAGGGGAAAGGAGGATGGGGAAAATACTTGGGGGAGGTGTGACGAAGCAGAGAGAAGTGAGTAGGCTGTAAAGTGAATCAAAAGACAAAACAACCAAAAAAAAAAAAAACCATAAAACAAAATATTTAATTCTCTGGAGCTAGTTTAAAGGGAAAAAGACACATAGACATACATACACTCTTGCAAACAGACAGACAGATACACACACACACATACACAAGCAGAGAGAGAGAGAGAGAGAGAGAGAGAGAGAGAGAGAGAGAGAAGCAAACTCAAAAAGTTCCATCATCCATTTTACATACATACATACATACATACATGCATACATAAATACATAAATACATACATACATACACATGTTGGGTAGATATTGAAAAGCTCTAAAATCTCTTTTTTTCTCTTTGCCTAAATAAAAATCCTCCAAAAGAACCAATCACCACAAGATATATTTTTCAAAAAAATGATTAAAATCATTATACAAAATGAAATTACAACAGGTTTATCAATTATGTGTTCTTCTGGCTGGAGTAGCCCTGTGCTCAGTAGAGTCTTTCCCTAACCAAACATTCCCCAACTATTTTTCTCTCCACACATTCATCATAACCCCCAAACAATAACTTATCAATGATTAACAATGTATAAACAAGTTTTCCTAAGCTTTACTGATGAAAATTTATATATACAACAAATCATCTACCATACATCTTATTTATGAAGTCTTGTTCAGATAAACTGACTAATCATTTATTCTCTATTCTTGTACTCATGATAGAATTATTTACTATTCTTTCACAAGTCAGTTTCTCATGGTGCACAAAAAAATCTGTTGCCACCTCCTTATGTCCAGGAACTCAGACCCCACCTAGAATGAATATTTTCTTGTCCCAAGCCTATTTTTTCTTTCTATATTATAGTTTCTAGTATAGATCCTATACTAACTTTAACTTTTAACTAATGAAAACTATCTGTACTCCTTTTCTAATCTATGCAACCACTATTATTCTCCAAGGGAATGGGTGCATTCTACTCTTAATTCCAATTATTAGGTTTTACTGGCCAAATAAACCATTTCCTTCAACTTTTTACAAACTAGCCTAACTTCTTAAAACTATTTAAATCAAGTCAGGGATTCTGTAAAATCCTTAGTTCATCTAAACATTATTATTTTATGAATATTCATCTTCATATTGATCTTCAGGAAAATTGCTCAGCAGAGTGGGTTGTCTCCCAAGAAGCAATCACACCAGATTATGGGCAGTGAGATCTCCCCATGTCCATTCACACCGTGGTAGATAAAGGAAGAGTATTGTAATAACAAACAATAGAAGGAACAGCAGCAGTAAGAGGTAAGCCAAAGATATCCCCTCCACCCCACTGGTCTGTGCTTCTCTGAGGCCTATTCATCAAAGCTCTGTCAAATGGTTGATTCCTTCCATAATGCTCACTTGCCCTCCATAGGTCCTCCTGGATGATGTCTGTGGGGAGAGAGAGAAAGAGAGGAGAGAGGAGAGAGGAGAGAGAGGGGGGGGAGGAGGGAGGAGAGAGGAGAGAGGAGAGAGGAAAGAGGAGAGAAAGAGAGAGACAGGCAGACAGAGACAGAGAAAGACAGAGAGAGACAGAGAGACAGAGAGATGGAGACAGAGACAGAGAGACAGAGAGACATGACAGAGAGAGGGAGGAAGGGAGAGAGCAGAGGGAGAGAAAACAAACACAGACTTATATAGCTTTTTATACTGATGCATTATTTTTATTTGGTTCTGTTCAAGATATTTATTCCCTCACCCATCTCATCATCATTCCTTTTCCTCTCCTGTATTTATTGACATTCATGTTGGTTTATGACAGTCAGGCAACTTCCTTATACCAAAGTTCTTTCCTAAGTTTCAAGAACTATTTGTGCAAACTTGCTCAAGGTTGAGTCTTCATTATTTTTTTTTAATCACTCTGACTACTTCAGACACTATTCACTAGAACATTAAATCCACACATTGCCAAAACTTTAGGTGACATGGCTACCCTCCAATCAACACTCAAAAAACTAAAAGCGTGCAGCTGTCCAAAAATTCCTATCACCCGGCCATCTTTCAGGGTAAATTGAAAGCAAGGTTAATAGTCTGCCATAGCTAGGCCTGCAAGCCACTCTATAGCATTCATCCACTGATAAAATTAAAAACCATTTGATGGCACTCATTTCAGAATCATAGACACTATATTTGGAATGATTCAAGGAAGATTAACGTGGCCTCTATGCATTATTGATATACCAATTTATAATGCATTTCATAATCCAAAAGCAGGTGGTTTATATGTCATGCTAAAAGAAAACAGTAAAAATGAATGCACCAATACCTTCTAAAATGGCAAATGGCATTACTCTTGATCTAGGTCTAACAATAGTATGTTTAGAAATCAATCTTCCTTAGAAATGTGGAGAGATGACTCAGGAGTTAAGAAATCTATTCTTTTAATTGAGTCTTAGATTTACTGGATGTTTTGGGTTACGAGGTTTTTATGTTTCGAATTTTCTTTGACCATTGTGTCAAAATATTCTAAGGTATTTTCTTTTTCTTTTTCTTTTTTTTTTATTCGATATATCCTTTATTTATATTTCAGGTGATTTTCCCTTTCCTGGATCCCACCTCCCTGAAAGTCCCCAAAGCCCTCTTCCCTCCCCCTCTTCCCCAATCCACCCCTTCCCACTTCCCTGTCCTGGTATTCCCCTATAGACACTGTTGCACTGAGCTTTTTCAGGACCGGGGGCCACACCTTCCTTCTTCTTGGGAATCATTTGATATGTGCATATGTGCATTGTGTTTTGGGTATTCCAAGCTTCTGGGCTAATATCCATTTATCAGTGAGTGCATACCATGAGTATTCTTTTGAGACTGGGTTACCTCACTTAAGATGAAGTTCTCCAGGTCCATTCACTTGTCTAAGAATTTCATGAATTCATTGTTTCTAATGGCTGAATAGTACTCCATTGTGTATTTTCTATGCCTGGAATTCACTCTTCTAGCTCTTGTATTCTGTTTTTGATGCTTGCATCTGTAGTTCCTGACTGCTTTATTACATTTTCCATTTCTAGGTTTGCCTCCATTTGTTTTTTCTTTATAGTTTCAATTTACATTTTTAGGTCTTGGACCCCACTATGTTCAATCCAATCACATGTTTGATTGTTTTCCTGTATTTATTTAAGGAATTTAATTGTTTCCTATTTAAGGACTTCTACCTGTTTACCTGCATGCCTATTTCTTTCAATGAGTTATTTATATCCTCCATAAGAGTCATCCTACCAAAAGCAATCTATAGATTCAACGCAATCCACATCAAAATTCTAACACAATATATCAAAGGTATAGTAAGTATAATTCTCACTTTCATATGGAAAAACAAAAACCCAGGACAACAAAAATAATTCTTAACAATAAAAGAACTTTTGGAAGAATCACCATCCCTGATCTCAAACTATACTACAGAGCAGTAGTAAAAACAAAACAAAACAAAACAACAACAAAAAAAAACCAAAAAAAAAACCAAAAAAAAAAAAAAAACCTGTGTGATAGTGATATTGGTACAGAGACAAAGAGATGGACCAATGGAATAGAAATGAAGAGCCAGAAATAAAACCAACCACTTATGGACACTTGATCTTTAACAAAAAAAAGCCAAAAATATAAATGGAAAATGGAAAGCATCTTCAATAAACAGTGCTGGTGAAACTGGCAGACTATAATGTCTGATTGGCTGTATGTATATAGAAAAACAAATCTAGACACATATTTGTCACCTTGCACAAAGCTCAAATCCAAGTAGATCAAAGATCTCCACATAATACCAGATACCGTGAATCTAATTGAAGAGAAAATGGGAAAGATTCTCAAACTCATGGCACAGGGGAATTCTTTCTGGGTAAATCTGCCAAGTACCAGATTACAAAAATGAGCTATGGCACCTGTCCCTTCCATCATGTTTACCAAAACAAAAACATCTTCCAAACTTTTGATGAAGTATGAACTATATCTTTTGCTGTTCTATAATTCATTTTCATTCATTAACATGATACATGATTAAATTTTATTGATTTTGTTTGAAGTATGCCCATTGTGTACATCTGTTAAATAAAACTTGAATACTTGGTGAATATATATATATATATATATATATATATATATATATATATCACTTCTTGAGATGAATAACTCCCTTTATGTAGGTGCACAAGATGAAAAAAAGGCTCAGAGAGGTTACGTACCCTCATTAGCATAAAACTAATAAAAGACATAGACAAAAATTAAAACATATTTTTCATATTGCAGAGCTCAAGATCATAACCACTAACTGACCTCATGCTATCTAGTGTTTCCTACCATTCTAACCTATGTATACTTCCTGAGGAGAAAAAAAAAGTGTTTTTAAGCAGAATTAATAGTTGTCATGGAACCTGGATATAGCTCTCTAGAGAATAAAGCAAGCAAGATGGAGAGTCACATGGCTGATGAAATGGTGCCATTCAGGTTGACAGTTTCTCATATAACCTAACCTGGATAATGGGATAAAGGCATACTTGAAGGGTTTTAGCATCAACCTACATTTTCTTCTTCACTTACTCTGCACAATTGTGTTAATGATACTAGCACCAAGTCAAATAAAACATTTCCAACTGTCTGAGTTAGAGTCATTTCATGAGTAAATATCCATTAACAGTTTGTGCCAAGCTATGGTGGGAGTGTTCAGGCAGAATCCTTTGGACAAAAGAGCCTCTGGAAGAGGAAATCTTTGTGGAAATGTGAATTAAGGCTTAAGCCTCAATACCTTCTATTTAATTGTTCAAACTTTTGACAGCATACTGGAAGCAGAACAATTAAAAAAATCACAAAATTCTCATTGACTTACTATTACCTAATTGTTATTAACTACCTATTTTTGCTAAATATTCTATTTTATTTAGAAGGAAACATTAAGATTTAGAGGAATGAAACACTAACAATAGGCTAATAGTGCAATTCCTCCTGGGAGAGGCAACTTATTGGCTCAAGGAGAATTTGCCCTTTATAGTTTCACACAATTTGCAGTTGTCTTTTCAATGCCCAATGGGACTAAACTAGGCCACAGTGCTTTAAAGCATGTCCTAGAGCCTCAAAGGAGCCTAATAAGTTTTCTGTTAGATTTTAGAGGTTAACTTAAGGCTAAAAATGCTGTTATAAAAGTTTTTATTTTTTAAAAGGTAAGGTTTTTGTGATTCTGTATCCAGTTCTCATTCAGCACTATATTATACTCATTTCTGTATCTAGCGATTTAGAAACCTGACTGTAGAGCTGGATTGCTAAAATTCAAAGTACACCTCAGTTATCGTGCTTAGTAATATACCCATGCAATAGTAATACTTAATTTTAAGTATCCAGCAGGGTTAGTTGAAAACCAACATACAGTGCAGTGTATGGGTACTTTGGATTCATATATATATATATATATATATATATATATATATATATATATATATATATATATATATATATATATTTGTATATCACATTTAGGCCTGTGGACTACAGAGGCAAGAAGTGGATGTCAGTTCCCACAGAAGTGGACTTTTATTTATTTGTTTGCTTTTTGGTTTATCGAGACAGGGTTTCTCTGTGTAGTCCTGGCTGTCCTGGAACTCACTATGTAGACCAGGCTGGCCTCGAACTCAGAAATCCACCTGCCTCTGCCTCTCAAGTGTTGGGATTAAAGGTTTGCGCTACCACCGCCCAGCCAGAAGTGGAATTTTAAAAGGTTGTTCTTCACCATGTTTGTCCCAGAAATAAAACGTGAACAGTCTGTAAGAGGAATGAGTGTTCTTAGCTCCTGAGTCATCTGCAGTTAAAAAACAATGTTTAAGGAGAATGAATTCAAAAAACATCTATTTTAAAACAATAGTTTTCATTTCTGCGCCTAGAATACATTTGACTTAATAAAGAATAATGTTGACAATATATTTAATCCAATTCTCAGGAAATAAATTTCAAAATTTATCTCTTTAATATGTGCCATATTATATATTATATCATATGCTCTTCAAATGTTATATTGGCTAAAAGTTACATGGATTTTGTTTCATTACGATTAGATTCATTAAAATAAAGTGGAGTTTACAACTTAATTGTCAACTTGCTCTCCTGAAAACAAAGGTTACCTCACTCTGCAAGTATAGAACTTCTTGCATTAGAAAGCAAATGAGCAATGTATTTCTTTTCTTAAATGTTGTATTAATTATTTACTCACATCACAAATGTGGTGCACCTCCCAGCCCCCCCTCACAGAGTTATTCCCCAATTATCACTCCAGTTCACTTCTGAGAGTGTGCACTCACCCCCAGGATCCCCCTTCCCTAGGAAGTCATCTCTCTCTGGGATTAGGCACATCCTTTCCCACTGAAGCCAAACAGGGCAGCCTTCTGCTACATAAGTGCAGGTGGCCTTGGACTTGGTCATGCATGCTTTTGGTGGGTGACTTCTTCTTTGTGAGTTCCCAGGGGTCCAGGTTAGTTGACAGTTTTTAGTCTTCCCATGTTGCCATTCCTTTCAATTCCTTCAAGTCTTCCCTTAACTCATCCATAGGGTTTCTGACCTCAGTACAATAGTTGTTTGTAAGTATCTGAATCTGTCTCAGTCAGCTGCTGGAAGAATGTCTCAAAGCACAGCTATGCTATATTCCCTCCATGCATGTACTTTGGGGTCTGTATTGCATCATATATTCTTTAAAGGAAAATGTATTCACTATCTTCAGAGCACAAGAGAAAAGGAGAAAGTTGGGCCACAATTCACTTTACTTTGTGGCAGTAACCTGATCACACTAAGTTACTGTGAGAGCAATGTACAAAAGTATACACTTCTAGGTTCAAATTCCTGATCTCTTCAGAGCAGATCAACTTGAAAGATGAATAGGACTGTTTTTCCTGCTTTGTTTGTTTTATCCTATTCTCTCTCTCTCTCTCTCTCTCTCTCTCTCTCTCTCTCTCTCTCTCTCTCTCTCTCTGTGTGTGTGTGTGTGTGTGTGTGTCTGTGTTTTCTTTGTATATTTTTTGTTCATTTTTATTGGATATTCTATTTATTTATATTTCAAGTGTTATCCCCTTTACTGGTTTGTCCTCCAGAAATGCCCTATCCCACCAAACCACTCCCACCTCACCCCCTAGAATTCTTCTACACTGTGGAATAGAACCTTCACAGGACCAAGGATATATGACAAGGCCATCCATTACTACACATGTTGCTAGAGCCATGGGTCCCTCCATGTATACTCTTGGTTTGTGGTTTAGTCACTGAAAACTCTGGGGGGGGGGTAGATCTGGTTGGTTGATATTCATCCTATGGGTTGCAAACCCCTTCAGTTCCTTCAGTCCTTCCTCTCATTCCTCTATTTTGGATTCCTTGTTCAATCCAATGGTTGGCTGAGAGAAACTGGTTTTGTATTTCTTAAGCTCTGGCAAAACCTGTCAAGAGACAGCAGTATCAGGCTCCTGTCAACAAGCACTCCTTGGCATTAGTAATAGTGTCTGGGTTTGGTGTTTGTATGTTGGATAGATCCACAGGTGAGGCAGTCTCTGGATGGCCTTTCCTTCAGTCTCTGCTCCATACTTTGCCTCCATATTTCCTCCCTTGAGTATTTTGTTTTCCCTTCTAAGAGGAAACTATGCTGTGGTGGGAGAACTGGGTTCTGATGATGCCACGTAGTCTTGGTTTCTCATGCATATGTTCTCGCCCTTGTCTCTTGCCATCAGGATACTTTTTAGTGTTAGCTGGTCTTGCTATCTATGACTGTGTCTTGTCCCACCTTCAAGAGACTGTGTCAGTACTCCTGGTATACTATTTCAATTTCAGGTGAATTTGGGTATGGAGAGCACTGGCACAGGGTCATCTCCAGGATGCAGACAGAATTGGGAAGGATACTGTCTCTGGCTATGCCTTGGTTTCTGTCTCCTTGTGATTCTGGATTGGCCTCTCTTGGGCCAGGAATATGAGCAGAACTGGGGGTTTTACCTGTGCTCACAGGTATACCAGCATTCCTGGGAGACCAGGTCTCTCCTGGCAGAATTTGGGTATGGAGCTCTGTGGCATAGGACCAGCTCTGAGAGCTGTGGTACAGGATCAGCTCCGGGAGCACAGAAGGAAACTGGAAGCTTTTCTTTTTTTTTAATGCAGGTAACAAAGGGTTTTAATTAGGGTGGATGAAGACATAGAGAGAATATGAAAGGGAATGGAGGATGGGAAATATGTTGTACCCATGGGTAATAGGATATAATGCATAAAAAAAATCTATTTTCAATAAATATCAGACAGGTTTTTATTTGCTTTCTGTTGGAGTTAAAGGTGACTCAAGAATATCAATAATTTACAAGGACACAGGTTGATTTCTTCCTGTCAGTAAATGTTGGTTGCAACTGCATATTTTTGGACATGATTTCTTTCTTACATGATCCAGGATAAAGGAGCAGAAATTAACACAAGCAGCTTTTCTTACTGCTGATGGAATAATATTGAAGATTTGATAGTTTTAACAGGGTTAGGACTCTTCTTCAACTCTAAATATTTTTCAGTCATATGGAAATTATTAAGATTATAAACTCACGTTCATTTCTCTTCCCCTACTATTTAAATATTTAAGAAACCTAATCTCTTTTTCACTTATAGCTTTGTAAGCTACATGAAGACAAGATCATGCCTGTCTTAAAAATATCTTACTGTGTAGCAATAGTTGTAGCTGATCCAAAACATTGTTATTTGATACAAGAAGGAACAAACAGTAATAGGATGGATGAATCACACAAGCTTGATTTTTTTATAGGCTTTAGGAAAAGTATTCTTAAATTGGTAGATGGCACCAAAAAGGACAAAAAGGGTTCCTAAATTGATTTTTGATTTAATGACATGCTTCTCCTGTAGGCACCCATTTCTATTCTGAGTGGACATACCTGTGTTCACTAGAACTATGGAGGAATCAAATACAGTAAAGTGAAGTTTACTGTTTGTAGTACTGCTTAGAGATGAACAACTACTAACTTCTTTCTGTCAGAAACATGATATCCTACACATCTTTTATCTGTTCCTGTAAGATCTGATCTTCATGACTGCTATCTTCACAATACAAGAAGAAGGGAGAATTGTATTGGCCAGAGTCTCCCACATTATGCTACAGTGTTCAACTGACAAACAAAAGTAAAAATAGGATTTGAGAATTATATCTGCTATCTGTCTTGATATCATTCTGCTATCCACTTATGTATATGGTTAAAAGAAAAGTCTACTGCTCTTATTTCAAGAGAAATGCCTCCTTTATTATAGTCTGAATTTGAAGACATTTTTCTTACAACTTTTTAGTGATTTTGAATATGTGTTAATTTCTACTACAGGTGAATAGGGGAAATCATTTTCTTCTATGTAAAGATTCAAAGGGAGACAAAACAACTGGCTGAGGCAAAGTGAATCAGCAGATGAATCAGAAACACCCTGACATTCTAATTAGTAGGCTAATGGTCTGATTTTGAAGGCTTATGGCTTCATCTCTTGTACCTTGACTCTTCCAGGGTAGCTTGGAAAAGGTGATATTATCATTATGGCAATATTCTCTAGTTCCAATGGGTCCTATTTGTCTCAAAATTTTAGTTGGCCATAACTACATATTGATTATATTTAAAAGAAACTAAAAGTAGGATGTAGATGAAGTGATTTAAATGCATAGGCACCAAATCACTCACCATTTATTATATCCTCTCTGACTATACACAAATTTGTGATGTAATACAGAGTGAGCATATATGTTGTGATAACTGCATGTTAGAAACTGAATATGTGAAGTGCAAGGAAATCAAAGCCACAAAATCTTAATTCATTTTCCTTTACCCAGCTAATGCCATTTTTTGTTCTATTACATGAAAGGCAGTAGCAACAAAAATACAATTGCTATTGTCCATTTAGTCCAAAGCTGAAATGTGCCTGTCTTATTAGAATCCTGTAATATTCACTCTATTCCCATTTCATTCCTTGGCTATTCAACCCTGAATGAAGGAAAGAGGATTTGTAATGTAAAATAGAATCCTTTTCTTTCATTCTTATTTCAGAAGGGAAAATGAGCATCATATTTGTAGCATCACCAATTTTTCTCCACAGAAACTTTTTTGCCAATATTTAAATGTACTGTCACTTCTTTCACAGAAAAAGAAGAAAAGAGAAAGACAGAATAACACAGTTTTTACATCATTTCATGCTCCCACTATGTTTATATTTTCTCTTCTATTATGTAGCAAACCTCCAACACTGCTGACTCTACAAGCCATCTCCACTTTCCACTTAAGACAATCTTTGCCATCATTTGTTCATTAAATTGATTTCGTCAAGATAAGGAGGAAATCCTTTTTTGTAATAACCATTGATCAATATTCAGAGTTCATATTAATGGATTTCTCAGAAGCATTTGGCAATAAATAGTATATTCTCCTCTAAATGCATATTTTCCTGTAATTATCATTTGTTTGCAAAATATAACATTTAATTTTCTTCTAATGAGTCCTTTTCTTTTTCCTTTTAACCTACCAAATTTTATAAAAGTAGCCATGACCTCAGCAATAAATACTTCTCTCTAACTAATATATTTTTTAAAACCCATATATTGAAAACTTGAGGTGTCCTGCCCAGGGAGCTGTGGAAGGAGAGAAGTCCCACGGCCATACTGGCAACCTGCTGGGACACAAAAGGATCACTAGGTACTGTAACACCCTGAGCTTTAGATTTCTGGTGGTGCAAACTGCCAGGGGTCTGCCTGCACTCAGGAACTGAGCAAGTAGGTGGCTTTTGTCTGCCAGCAATAGTGTTAAAAACTGCATGGTATTGGTACAGTGACAGACAGGAGGATCAATGGAACAGGATTGAAGATCCAGAAATGAACCCACACACCTATGGCCACTTGATCCTCCTGCCAGCCCGCTGGGCTAGGGGCACTTGTCCTGCCCAGGGAGCTGTGCAAGGAGAGAAGCCACACAGCCATATTTACTGTCTGCAGGGACACAAAAGGGTCACTAGGTACTGTATCACCCTGAGCTTTAGATTTCTGGTAGTGCAAACCGCCAGGGGTCTACCTGCACTCAGGAATTTAGCACATAGGCGGTTCATCTGCAAGCCAGTCCATAGCAGGACCTGTGTCCTATGTGAGATTCAACAGAGGGAGTGACCCCCACCACAACGTCTTCCCTCCATAATAGAGCAGACAGAGAACAACTGGTTGACCTCGACAATCTAAGTATAACATTGCTTGAGGCAAGACTGAGAAGGGCTCCAAAGGCACAAAAGAGGAAGCCAGCATATCAGTAATCTGTGCCAGAAGAAACCATCATCCAATGTTGCAGAGAAAAGATCCACAGTAGGTTGAAGCACCAGCCAGTGACAATAAGACCATCTAACTCCTGGGAGAACCAGACGGCTAAAGGCAAATGTAGGAACGTTACTAACAGAAACCAAGGCATTATGGCAGCATCTGAACCCAATTCTCCAACATTAGCAAGTCCTGGATACCCCAACATACCAGAAAAACAAGATTTGGATTTAAAATCACTGATCATGATGCTAGTACAGGAACACATGAAGGCCATACTTAAAGAAATTCAGCAGAAAATGGATCAAAAATTAGAAGCCCTTACAAGGGAAACACAAAAATCATTAAAAGAAATTCAGGAGAATACAAAAGCCAATAAGGAGGAAACGCAAAAATCACTTAAAGAAATGCAGGAGAACCTTGATCAACAGGCAGAAGTCATGAAAGAGGAAACACAAAAATTGCTTAAAGAATTAGAGGAAAACACAAACAAGCAAATGACAGAACTGAGCAAAAATTTCCAGGATCTAAAAACAGAAGTAGAAACAACTAAGAAAGCACAAAGGGAGACAACTTTGGAGATAGAAAACCTTGGGAAGAAATCAGGGACCATAGACACAAATATCAACAACAGAATACAAGAAATAGAAGAAAGAATCTCAGATGCCGAAGATACCATAGAAACCATGGACACAACAGTTAAAGAAAATGCAAAATGCAAAAAGCAAAATATACCTTTTTTTCAGCACCTCATGGTACCTTCTCCAAAATCGACCATATAATTGGTCACAAGACAGACCTCAACAAATATAAAAAGATAGAACTAATCCCATGCCTCCTATCTGATCACTATGGAATAAAAGTGGTTTTCAATAGCAACAGAAACAACAGAAAACCCACATACACGTGGAAATTGAACAATACTCTACTCAATGACACCTTGGTCAAGGAAGAAATAAAGAAAGAAATTAAAGACTTTTTAGAACACAATGAAAATGAAAACACAACATACCCAAATCTATGGGACACAATGAAAGCAGTGCTAAGAGGAAAACTCATAGCCCTGAGTGCCTCCAAAAAGAAAATGGAGAGAGCATACATTACCAACTTAATGACACACCTGAAAGCCCTAGAACAAAAAGAAGCTATTTCACCCAGGAGGAGTAGAAGGCAGGAAATCATCAAACTCAGGGCCGAAATCAATCAAGTAGAAACAAAGAGAACCATACAAAAAATCAACAAAACTAGGAGCTGGTTCTTTGAGAAAATCAACAAGATAGATAAACCCTTAGCCAGACTGACCAAAGGGCACAGAGAAAGTATCCAAATTAACAAACTTAGAAATGAAAAGGGAGACATAACAACGGAAACTGAGGAAATCCAAAAAATCATCAGATCCTACTACAAGAGCCTGTACTCAACACAACTGGAGAATCTGGAGGAAATGGACAATTTCCTTGACAGATACCAAATACCAAAATTAAATCAGGACCAACTAGACCATCTAAACAGTCCCATAAAGCCTAAAGAAATAGAAGGAGTCATAGAAAGTCTTCCAACCAAAAAAAGCACAGGACCAGATGGTTTCAGTGCAGAATTCTACCAGACCTTCAAAGAAGAGTTAACACCAATACTCTTCAAACTATTCCACAAAATAGAAACAGAAGGAACACTACCCAATTCCTTCTACGAAGCCACAATTACGCTGATACCAAAGCCACACAAAGATCCAACAAAGAAAGAGAACTTCAGACCAATTTCCCTTATGAACATCGATGCAAAAATACTCAACAAAATTCTTGCCAACCGAATCCAAGAACACATCAAAACGATCATCCACCATGATCAAGTAGGCTTTATCCCGGGAATGCAGGGTTGGTTCAATATACGGAAATCCATCAATACAATCCACTACATAAACAAACTCAAAGAACAAAACCACATGGTCATTTCATTGGATGCTGAAAAAGCATTTGACAAAATTCAGCATCCTTTCATGCTTAAAGTCTTGGAGAGAACAGGAATTCAAGGCCCATACCTAAACATAGTAAAAGCAATATACAGCAAACCGGTAGCCAGCATCAAACTAAACGGAGAGAAACTTGAAGCAATCCCACTGAAATCAGGGACCAGACAAGGCTGCCCCCTTTCTCCTTATCTTTTCAATATTGTACTTGAGGTACTAGCTCGGGCAATTCGACAACATAAGGAGGTCAAAGGGATACAAATTGGAAAGGAGGAAGTCAAACTATCATTATTTGCAGACGACATGATCGTCTACCTAAGTGACCCAAAGAACTCCACTAGAGAGCTCCTACAGCTGATAAACAACTTCAGCAAAGTGGCAGGTTACAAAATCAACTCAAGCAAATCAGTGGCCTTCCTATACTCAAAGGATAAGCAGGCTGAGAAAGAAATTAGGGAAATGACCCCCTTCACAATAGCCACAAACAGTATAAAGTATCTTGGGGTGACTCTTACCAAACATGCGAAAGATCTGTATGGCAAGAACTTCAAGACTCTGAAGAAGGAAATGGAAGAAGACCTCAAAAAATGGGAAAACCTCCCATGCTCATGGATCGGTAGAATCAATATAGTTAAAATGGCCATTTTGCCTAAAGCACTATACAGATTCAATGCAATACCCATCAAAATCCCAACTCAATTCTTCACAGAGTTAGAAAGAGCAATTATCAAATTCATCTGGAACAACAAAAAACCCAGGATAGCTAAAACTATTCTCAGCAACAAAAGAAAATCTGGGGGAATCAGTATCCCTGACCTCAAGCAATACTACAGAGCAATAGTGTTAAAAACTGCATGGTATTGGTACAGTGACAGGCAGGAGGATCAATGGAACAGGATTGAAGATCCAGAAATGAACCCACACACCTATGGCCACTTGATCCTCGACAAAGAGGCTGAAAACATCCAATGGAAAAAAGATAGCCTTTTCAACAAATGGTGCTGGTTCAACTGGAGGTCAGCATGCAGAAGAATGCGAATTGATCCATCCTTGTCTCCTTGTACTAAGCTCAAATCCAAATGGATCAAGGACCTCCACATAAAGCCAGACACTCTGAAGCTAATAGAAAAGAAACTGGGGAAGACCCTTGAGGACATCGGTACAGGGAGAAAGTTTCTGAACAGAACACCAATAGCGTATGCTCTAAGAGCAAGAATTGACAAATGGGACCTCATAAGGTTACAGAGTTTCTGTAAGGCAAAGGACACCATCAAGAGGACAGATCGGCAACCAACAAATTGGGAAAAGATCTTCACCAATCCTACATCAGATAGAGGGCTAATATCCAATATATATAAAGAACTCAAGAAGTTAGACTCCAGAAAACCAAACAACCCTATTAAAAAATGGGGTACAGAGTTAAACAAAGAATTCTCACCTGAAGAACTTCGGATGGCGGAGAAGCATCTTAAAAAATGCTCCACTTCATTAGTCATTAGGGAAATGCAAATCAAAACAACCCTAAGATTTCATCTTACACCAGTCAGAATGGCTAAGATTAAAAATTCAGGAGACAGCAGGTGTTGGAGAGGGTGCGGAGAAAGAGGAACACTCCTCCACTGCTGGTGGGGTTGCAAATTGGTACAACCACTCTGGAAAGCAGTCTGGCGGTTCCTCCGAAAACTGGGCACCTCACTTCCAGAAGATCCTGCTATACCACTCCTGGGCATATACCCAGAGGATTCCCCACCATGTAATAAGGATACATGCTCTACTATGTTCATAGCAGCCCTATTTATAATTGCCAGATGCTGGAAAGTACCCAGGTATCCCTCAACAGAAGAGTGGATACAAAAAATGTGGTATATCTACACAATGGAGTACTATTCAGCCATTAGAAACAATGAATTCATGAAATTCTTAGGCAAATGGATGGAGCTAGAGAACATCATACTAAGTGAGGTAACCCAGACTCAAAAGGTGAATCATGGTATGCACTCACTAATAAGTGGTTATTAACCTAGAAAACTGGAATACCCAAAACATAATCCACACATCAAATGAGATACAAGAAGAAAGCAGGAGTGGTCCCTGGTTCTGGAAAGACTCAGTGAAACAGTATTTGGCAAAACCAGAACGGGGAACTGGGAAGGGGTGGGAGGGAGGACAGGGGAAGAGAAGGGGGCTTACGGGACTTTCGGGGAGGGGGGGGGCTAGAAAAGGGGAAATCATTTGAAATGTAAATAAATTATATCAAATAAAAAAAAAAGACAAAAAAAAAAAAAAAAAAAAAAAAAAAAAAAAAAAAAAGCTTGTAACCCAAAACATCCAGGAAATCCAGGACAAAATGAGAAAGCCAAATCTAAGGATTATAAGTATTGATGAGAGTGATTGAAGATTTACAACTTAAAGGGCCAGCAAATATCTTCAACAAAATTATGGAAGAAAATTTCCCTAACCTAAAGAGAGAGATGCCCATGAATATACAAGAAGCCTACAGAACTCCAAACAGACTGGACCAGAACAGAAATACCTCCTGTCACATAATAATCAAAACACCAAATGTACTAAACAAAGAAAGAATACTTAGGGCAGTAAGAGAAAAAGGCCAAGTAACATATAAAGGAAGACCTATCAGAATTACACCAGATTTCTCACCAGAGACCATGAAAGCTAGAAGATCCTGCGCGGAGCTCATGCAGACTCTAAGAGAACACAAATGCCAGCCGAGACTACTATACCCAGTGAAACTCTCAATTACTATAGATGGAGAAACCAAGATATTCCATGACAAAACCAAATTTACACAATATTTTTCTACAAACCCAGCCCTACAAAGGATAATAGGGGGAAAGCACCATTACAATGAGGGAAACTATACCCTGGAAAGAGCAGGATATTAAGCTTCTTTCATCAAACCCAAAGAAGATAAACATACACGTATAAAATTATAATAAAAAATGATAGGAAGCAATAACCACTACTCCTTGATATCTCTTAACATCAATGGACTCAATTCCCCAATAAAAAGACATAGACTAACAGACTGGTTACATAAACAGGACCCTACATTTTGCTGCATACAGGAAACACACCTCAATGTCAAAGACAAAAACTACCTTAGAGTAAAAGGCTGGAAGACAATTCTACAAGCAAATGGTCCCAGGAAACAAGCCATAGTTGCCATTCTAATTTCAGATAAAATTGACTTTCAACCTAATGTCATCAAAAGAGATGTAGAAGGTCACTACCTCCTGGTCAAAGGAAAAAAATCCAACCAGAAGAACTCTCAATCCTGAACATCTATGCCCCAAATACAAGGGCGCCCTCATTCATAAAAGAAACTTTACTAAAGCTCAAAGTACACATTGCACCTAACACAATAATTGTGGGTGACTTCAACACTCCACTTTCACCAATGGACAGATCAGGAAAACAGAAACTAAACAGGGAGACAATGAAATTATTTGAAGCTTTGAATGAATTGGAGTTAACAGATATATGTAGAACTTTTTATCCCAAAGCAAAAGAATATACCTTTTTCTCAGCACCTCATGATACTTTCTCCAAAATAGATCATATAGTTGGTCACAAGACAGACCTCAACAAATATAAGAAGATTGAAATAATCCCATGCCTCCTATCAGATCACTATGGAGTAAAAGTGGTCTTTAGTAACAATAAAAACAATAGAAAGCCCACGTACACATGGAAACTGAACAATACTCTACTCAATGATACCTTGGTCAAGGAAGAAATAAAGAAAGAAATCAAAGATTTCTTAGAATTTAATGAAAATGAAGGCACAACATACACAAATCTACGGGACACAATGAAAGCAGTGCTAAGAGGAAAACTCATAGCTTTGAGTGCCTTCAAAAAGAAATTCGAGAGAGCTTACACTAGGAGATTAACAGAACAACTGAAAGCCCTGGAACAAGAAGAAGCTAATTCACCCAGGAGGAGGAGAAGAAAGGAAATCATCAAACTCAGGGCTGAAATCAATGAAGTAGAAACCAAGAGAACCATACAAAGAATCAACAAGACCAAAAGCTGGTTCTTTGAAAAAATCAACAAGATAGATAAACCCTTAGCCAGACTAACCAAAGGGCACAGAGAAAGTATCCAAATTAACAAAATTAGAAATTAAAACGGGGATATTACAACAGAAACCTAAGAAATTCAAAAATTCATCAGATCCTACTACAAAAACCTGTACTCAACACAACTGGAGAATCTGAAGGAAATGGACATTTTCTTAGACAGATGCCAATTACCAAAATTAAGCCAGGATCAAGGAGACCATCTAAACAGACCCATAACCTCCAAAGAAATAGAAGGGGTCAGAAAAAGAAGGTTTTTCCAACCAAAAAAAAAGCAGAGGACCAGATGGTTTCAGTGCAGAATTCTATCAGACCTTCAAAGAAGACTTAACACCAATACTCTTCAAACTTTTCCAGCAAATAGAAACAGAAGGAACACTACCCAACTCCTTCTTCAAAGCCACTATTACGCTAATACCAAAACCACACAAAGATCCAACTAAGAAAGAGAATTTCAGGCCAGTTTCCCTTAGGAATATTGATGCAAAAATACTACATAAAATTCTTGCCCACTGAATCCAAGAACACATCAAAACGATCATCCACCATGATCAAGTAGGCTTCATCCCAGGGATGCAGGGATGGTTCAATATAAGGAAATCCATAAATGCTATCCACTACATAAACAAACTCAAAGGAAAAAACTACACGATCATTTCATTAGATGCTGAAAAAGCATTTGACAAAATTCAGCATCCTTTCATGCTAAAAGTCTTGGAAATGACAGGAATTCAAGGCCCATATCTAAACATATTAAAAGCAATATACAGCAAACTGGTAGGAAACATCAAACTAAATGGAGAGAAACTTGAAGCAATCCTACTAAAATCAGGGACTAGACAAGGTTGCCCCCTCTCTCTATATCTTTTCAATATAGTTCTTGAATTCTTAGCTAGAGCAATTAGACAGCATAAGGAAGTCAAAAGGATACAAATTGGAAAGGAAGAAGTCAAACTATCACTATTTGCAGATGATATGATCGTATACTTAAGTGACCCTAAAAACTCTACTAGAGAACTCCTACAGCTGATAAACAACTTCAGCAAAGTTGCTGGCTACAAGATCAACGCAAGCAAATCAGTAGCCTTTATATATTCAAAGGATAAGCAGACTGAGAAAGAAATTAGGGAAATGACCCCCTTTACAATAGCTACAAAAAGCATAAAGTATCTTGGGGTGACTCCAACCAAACAAGTGAAAGACCTATATGACAAGAACTTCAGATCTCTGAAGAAGGAAATCAAAAAAGATCTCAGAAAATGGAAAAACCTTCCATGCTCGTGGATTGGCAGGATTAATATAGTTAAAATGGCCATCTTGCCAAAGGCAATCTACAGATTCAATGCTATTCCCATAAAAATCCCAACCCAGTTCTTCATAGAGCTAGAAAGAGCAATTCTCAAATTCATCTGGAATAACAAAAAATTCAGGACAGCTAAAACAATTCTAAACAGTAAAAGAACTTCAGGGGGATTCAATATCCCAGACTTTAAACTCTACTACAGAGCAATAGTGATAAAAACTGCATGGTATTGGTACAATATCAAGCAAGCGGATCAATGGAATAGGATTGAAGACCCAGAAATGAATCAACACACCTATGGTCACGTGGTCTTCGACAAAGGAGCTGAAAGCATCCAGTGGAAAAAAGATAGTCTTTTCAACAAATGGTGCTGGTTCAATTGGAGGTCAGCATGCAGAAGAATGCGCATCGATCCATTCTTTTCTCCTTGTACCAAGCTCAACTCCAAATGGATCAAGGACCTCCACATAAAACCTGACACACTGAAACTAATCGAAAAGAAAGTGGGGAAGACCCTGGAGGACATGGGCACAGGGGAAAAATTCCTGAATAGAACACCAATAGCTTATGCTCTAAGATCAAGAATTGACAAATGGGACCTCATAAAACTACAAAGTTTCTGTAAGGCAAAGGACACTGTCAAAAGGACAAAACATCAACCAACAGACTGGGAAAGGATCTTCACCAACCTTAAATCTGACAGAGGGCTAATATCTAATATATACAAAGAACTCAAGAAAGTAGAACCCAGAGAACCAAATAACCTCATTAAAAAGTGGGGTACGGAGATAAACAAAGAATTTTCACATGAAGAACTTCGGAGAGCTGAGAAAACACCTTAAGAAATGTTCAACATCATTAATCATTAGGGAAATGCAAATCAAAACAACCCTGAGATTTCACCTCACAACAGTCAGAATGGCTAAGGTCAAAAACTCAGGAGATAGCAGGTGTTGGCTAGGATGTGGAGAAAGAGGAACACTCCTCCACTGCTGGTGGGATTGCAAGATGGTGCAACCACTTTGGAAATCAGTCTGGCGGTTCCTCAGAAAACTGGGCATGTCACTTCCTGAGGACCCTGTTATACAACTACTGGGCATATATCCAGAGGATTCTTCAGCATGCAATAAGGACACATGCTCCACTATGTTCATAGCAGCCCTATTTGTAGTAGCCAGAAGCTGGAAAGAAACTAGGTGTCCTTCAACGGAGGAATGGATACAAAAAATTGTGGTATATTTATACAATATTCAGTATGAATGCCCTACCCCCTCTGGACTTGGAGAGCTGCTGCTGGGGCCCAGTGGACTTGGAACTAATCACCTGATGAACCTCCTCCCCCACAATACAACTCCTCTTCCTTCCCTTCCACTCCTTCAGCCACTCAGTCATTTCTGCTGGAGAAGAGTCTTGGCTATTCTGCTCCACTGAAGACAGCATCTCCTAATCCATCCTAGAGAACCTGCTGCACTCAGTGCACTTGAGACCCTGCTGCACAAGACCATAAGCAACAGAATCCAAAATACTTGGAAATCATCAGAAACAAGTTCTCCCAACACAGCAAGCCCTGGGTATACCTGGAAAATGAGGAATCTGTCCTAAAATCTTATCTCATGAAGATAATAGAATCCTTTAAATACAATATCAATAACTCACTGAACGAAATGCAGGAAAACAAGTGAAGGGAGTTAATAAAGCAATCCAAGACCTAAAACTGGAACTATAACAATAAAGAAAACACAAATGGAGGCAAATCTGGAAACAGAAAACCTAGGAAAAAGGTCAGGAATTACAGGTGTATGTATCACCAACAGACTACAAGAGATAGAAGAGAGAATCTCAGGTGTAGAAGATACTATAGAAGAGATTGACACAACTGTTAAAGAAAATCCAAAACATAAAAAAATGCCTAACCCAAAGCATACAGGAAATTCAGGACACAGGGAAAAGACTAAATCTTTTTAAATTTTTTTTTTAATTTTACTAATTCTTTTTAAGAATAATCTGAACAGAAGGTACTGAAGATTCACAGCTCAAAGGACCTGAGAATGTATTCAACAAAATCATAGATGAAAACTTCTCCAACCTAAAGAAAAAGATGACCATATAGGTACAAGAAGCCTATAGAACACCAAACAAATGGGACCAGAATACAAAATCCACTTATCACATAATAATCAAAACACTAGACATACAGAACAAACAAACAATATTAAAAGTTGCAAAGAGAAATAGCCAAATAACATACAGATATAGACCTTTCAGAATTACACCAGACTTCTCAACAGAGATTTTGAAAGCCAGAAGAGCATGGTCAGAGGTCATGCAGACTCTAAGAGAACACCAATGCCAGCCAAGGATACTATATCCAGTAAGACTCTCAATCAACATAGATGGAGAAAGCAAAATATTACAGGACAAAACCAAATTCAAGCAGTATCTATCCACAAATCCAGCCCTCAGAGGATTCTAGAAGGAAAACCCCCAACTCAAGGAAGATACATGCACCAAAGAAAGGACAAGATATTAAGCATCTCACAACAAAGTCAAAAGGAGAGAACCGCCTACAAAAGGAGATGAAGTCACATACAAAAACAAACATATGGGCAACCAACTGTCATCTCTCTTTAATATATCTCAGTGTTAATGGCCTCAACTCACCTATAAAAAGACAGAAGTTAAAAGACTGGATACAAAAACATGACCCAGCATTTTGCTGCATACAAGAAACACATGTTAATAACAAAGACAGATACTATTTCAGAGTAAAAGGATGGGAAAAGTTCTTCCAACAAATTGACCCAGGAAACAAGCAGAAGCTGCCATCCTAATATCAAATACAACAGACTTTCAACCAAAAGATAGCAAGAATGAAGAGGAAGGACTCTTTATATTCATCAAAGGGAAAATCCACCACAAGAAAGTTTCAATTCTGAACATCTATGCCCAAAATGCAAAAGAACCCTCATTCATAAAAGAAAATTTACTAAAGCTCAGAAACCACATTGAATCCCACACAATAATAGTGGGAGAGTTCAACCCCCCACTCTCACCAATGGACAGGTCATTGAAACAGAAACTAAAGAGAGACATAGTGAAACTAGAGAAGTTAAGGACCAAATGGATTTAACAGACATCTACAGTACGTTTCACCCAAAAAAAAAAAAAAAAAAAAAAAAAAAAAAACTTTCTTATCAGTACCCTATTGCATATTTTCCAAAATTGACCATATAATTGGTCACAAAACAACCTTCAACCTATAAAAGGAGATTGAAATAATACTACTCATCCTATCAGATCACCATGTCCTAAGGCTGGTCTTCAGTAACAGCAAAACTACAAAAATCCCAGATACACAAGAAAACTGAACAACTATTTATTCAATGATAACTTGGTCAGGACGAATAAAGAAAGTAATTGAAGACTTCCTGGACTCTAATGAAAATATTGACATATCATATCCAAATTTATCAAAAGCAAAGACAGCAGTGCTAAGAGGAGTGTTCATAGCACTTAGTGTCCGGTAAAGAAACTGGAGCAATCTTACACTAACAACTTAACAGCACACCTGAGAGCTCTAGAACAAAATGAAGCAAACTCACCCAAGAGGAGTAAAAGGCAGGAAATAGTCAAATTCAGGACGGAAATCAACCAAATAGAAAGATGAAAATAATACAAAGATTCAAGAAAACCAAAAACTAGTTCTTTGAGAGAATAAACAAGATAGATAACCCCCTGTCCAATCTAATTAAAGGCCAAAGAAGCAGTATCCAAATTAACAAAATCGGAAAAGAAAAGGGAAACAGAACAGCAGAAATGGAGGAAATTCAAAAAATCATCTGATGCTACTACAAAAGCCTATACTCAACAAAACTGGAAAATCTAGACGAAATTAATGGTTTTCTAAACAGATATCACATGCCAAAGTTAAATCAAGAGCAGGTAAACTAAACAATCCCTTAGTGCACAAGGAAGTATTACCAATTATATGGTCAATTTTGGAGAAGGTGCCATGAGGTGCTGAGAAGGCATATTGTTTTGTTTTAGGATAAAATGTCCTATAGATATCTGTTAAATTCATTTAGTTCATAACTTCTGTTAGTTCCTTCAAGTCTTCCCATAACTTATCCATAGGGCTACTGACCTCAGTTCAATAGTTGTCTGTAAGTATCTGAATTTGTCTCAGTCAGCTGCTGGTAGACTATCTCAAAGCACAGCTATGCTATGCTCCCTTCATGCATGTACTTTTGGATATGGATTACATTATATATCCTTTAAAGCAAAATGTATTCACTCTCTGTAGAGCACAGGGAAAAAGGAAAAACGTTGGGCCACAATTCACTTTACTTTGTGGCAGTAACCTGATCACACTAGAGAAAGCAGTTTACAAAAGTATACACCTCTAGGTTCAAATTCCTGACCTCCTCAGAACTAATCCAAGATGAATAGGACTTTTTCCCTGCTTTGTTTCTTTTATCCTATTGTGGTATGTGTGTTTGTCTCTCTGTATGTGTGTTTTCTTTGTTTATTTTTGTTCATTTTTTATTGTATATTCTATTTATTTACATTTCAAGTGCTATCCCCTTTCCTGGTTTCTCCTCCAAAACCCCCTATCTCAGCCTCCCTCCCCTTATCCCACCAAACCACTCTCACCTCACTGCCTGAATTTCCCCTACACTGTGGAATAGACTTCACAAAACCAAAGTTATATGACAAAGCCATCCTTTACTACATATGCATTGGTCCCTTCATGTGTACTCTCTGGTTCGTGGTTTAATGCCCTGGGATCTCTGGGGGGATCTGGTTGGTTGATATTATTGTTCATCATATGGGTTGCAGACCTCTTCATCACCTTCAATCCTTTCTCTAACTCCTCCATTGTGGACACTTTGCTTATTCCTATGGTTGCCTATGAGCAACTACCTCTATTTTTGTTAAGTTTTGGCAGAACCAACAAGAGACAGCTATATCAGGATCCTGTCAATAACCAATTCTTGGCATCAGTAATAGTGTCTAGCTTTGGTGTTTGTATATGGGATAGATCCTCAGGTGGAGCAGTCTCTAGATGGCCTTTCCTTCAGTCTCTGCTCCACACTTTGTCTCCATATTTTCTTCTTTGAGTATTTTGTTTCCCTTTCTAAGAAGGACTGAAGCATCCATACTCTGGGCTTCCTCCTTGAGATTCATGGGGTCTGTGAATTGTATCTTGGGTATTCTGGATTTTTTGGCAAATATCCACTTATAAGGGAGTGTATACCATGTGTGGTTTTTTTTTTTTTTTTTTTTTTTTTTTTTTTTTTTTTGTGACCGGGTTACCTCACAAAGGATGAAATTTTCTAGTTCTACTTACCTATGAATTTCATGAAAGCTTTGTTTTTAATAGCTGAGTAGTACTACATTGTGCAAATGTACCACAATTTCTGTATCCATTCCTCTATTGAAGGACATTTGGGTTTTTTTCCAGCTTCAGGCTATTATTAAGAGGGTTACTATGAACATAGTGGAGTGTGTGTCCTTGTTATATGTTGGAACATCTTTTCAGTATATGCCCAGGAGTGGTATAGCTGCTTACTCCAGTAGCACTATGTCCAATTTTCTGAGGAACCACCAGAAAGATTTTCAGAGCCAGTGGACAAGCTAGGGATCCCACCAATAATGGAGGAGTGTTCCTCTTTCTCCACATCCTAGCCAGCATCTGCTGTGACCTCCGTTTTTGATCTTAGCCATTCTGACTGGTGTGAGGTGGAATCTCAGAGTTGGTTTGATGTGCATTTCCCAGATAACTACAGATGTTGTATACTTCTTTAGGTGTTTCTCACACACTCTCTGTTAAGAACTCTTTGTTTAGCTCTGTACCCCAATTTTAGTAGGGTTATTTGGTTCACTGGAGTCTAACTTCTAGAGCTTTTTTTTAAAAAATTTCATATTATATCTTACAGTACATTATGTATTGTAGACAGGACAGGAAATCAAACATAAACTTGGAGACAAGAATTGAAGAAGAGGTCATGAAGGAATAGAATAACTATTTTGTACAGACTGATTTCTTATTACAGCTGTTCAAAGATGATGCTAGAAATAGTAAATCATCAGTCAAGAAAATACTCAGCAATCTATTGCCTACTAGACAATCTGATGGAGACATTTTCTCAACTGTGGTTTCCTTTTTAAGTTTGGCTCCTTTTAGGCTATATTTGATTAAAAAAAGAAAGAGGAAAGAAAGAAAGAGAGAAAGAGAAAGAGAAAGAGAAAGAGAAAGAAAGAAAGAAAGAAAGAAAGAAAGAAAGAAAGAAAGAAAGAAAGAAAGAAAGAAAGAAAGAAAGAAAGAAAGAAAGAAAGAAAGAAAGAAAGAAAGAGGAAAGAGAAGGAAGGAAGGAAAGAAAGAAGGGAGGGGAGAGGGAAGGAGAGGAGGAAGGAAGGAAAGAAGGAAGGAAGGAAGGAAGGAAGGAAGGAAGGAAGGAAGGAAGGAAGGAAGGAAGGAAGATTTCTAAAAAAAAAACAGCTCCTTTTTTTTTAATTCTTTGTATATTTCTTTTTGTTTCTAATTGGTTTATTTCAGCCCTGAGTTTAATTAATTCCTGCTGCCTATTCCTTTTGGGTGTATTTGACACATTTTGTTCTAGAGCTTTCATGTGTGCTCCTAAGCTAGTAGTGTACGCTGTCTCAAGTTTCTGTGTGGAGGTACTCAGAGCTATGGGTTTTCCTCTTAGCACTGCTTTCATTGTGTCCCATAATTTTGGTTATGTTTGGTATGCTGAATTTTGTCAAATGCTTTTTCAGAATCTAATGAAATGTTCATATGTTTTTTTTCTTTGAGTTTGTTTATGCAGTGGATTGCATTGTTGGATTTCCTTATATTGATCAAGTGACCATAGATATGTGGGTTCATTTCTTGGTCTTCAATTCTATTCCGCTGAACTTCCCGTCTGTCACTGTACCAATACCATGCAGTTTTTAACACTATTGCTCTGTAGTACTGCTTGAGGTCAGGGATACTGATATCCCCAGAATTTCTTTTATTGTTGAGAATAGTTTTAGCTATCCTGGGGTTTTGTTATTCCAAATGAATTTGAGAATTGTTCTTATAGTGCTATGAAGAATTGTGTTGGGATTTTGATGGGGATTGCACATATTTTCAGGAAACTTTCTCTTGTGGCTATGTGTTCAAGGCTCTTCTCCAGTTTGTTTTCCTGTTAGTTGCAGTGTATCTGGTTTTATGTGGAGTTCCTTGGTCTACGTGGAGTTGAGCTCACAAGAGAAAGTTTCCTGAACAGAACACCAGTAGCCTATGCCCTAAGATCAAGAATTCACAAATGGGACCTCATAAAATTACAAAGTTTCTGTAAAGCAAAGGATAGTGTCAATAGGATAAAATGGCAACCAGTAAATTGGGAAAATATGTTTACCAACCCTACATCCAACAGAGGGCTAATATCCAATATATACAATGAAATCAAGAAGTTAGATTCCAGTGAACCAAATAACCCTATTAAAAATGGGGGTACAGAGCTAAACAAAGAATTTTCACCTGAAGAATATCAAATGTCTGAGAAGCACCTTAAGAAATGTTCACCATCATTAGACATGAGTCTATCTAGTACTCCCAGAGCTTCCAGGGACAAGAACATCAACCAAATAGTACACCTGGAGTTACCCATGGCCCCAGAGGATGATCTTGTTGGACACCAAATGGGAGAGAGGCCTTTGGTCCTGGAAAGACTTGATACTGTAGTGTAGAGAAATACCAGGACAGTGAAGCGGAGTGGGTTGCATGGAGAAGTGGAGAGAGATTATGGGATTTTGGGGGGAGGTAGGAACCAGGAAAGAGGACATCATTTGAAGTGTAAATTAAGAACATGCCTAATATAAAAAATCTCAGTGTATTTGTTCCGTGCACCGATTCTTTGGTTGTAGTCTGGCAGCATGAGTAATCAATTTGATTTCACCCTCACCTTTGTACTGTCTTCTGCTTCTTCATTTCTCTTTTGTTGCTCATTTACTCCTCTATTTCTTCATTTCAGGTTATTTATCAAAGAGCAAAATCCACTGACAGGGTTGCTAATGGTGACAACACTAAATGATGTTTTTCAAACAAATGTTCCTTTTATCCACAACAATCATTAAATCCAGTCTGAAATAATGTGTAAAGAAGGAGTGGAGGTGGGGGTTCATAGTAGAGAAAAAACAGGGAAGAAGTAGATAGGAAAGGAAAAAGACACAAATTAAGCATTTTACAAGAAGGTTTGATATATAAATAAACTGTCAAAACTCAGAAGTAATACACTAGAAAATATTCATAAATGAATTATTTTGATATATATATATATATATATATATATATATATATATATTAATTTACAAATATATGTCCAGTCTAAGGAAATAGATTATCTGCCACATCTCTCTTCACACGTTTATATCAGGCTTTTCTTTTGAAAGTTATACTTGCTAAGTTTGTTTATTACTACACTTTCTTGGCCTAAGGTCCTCCATTTAAATCTTATAATAGAAGACAATGTCCAAATGCTGAGGCAGAAGCCACATTGCCAGAAGAGGACCTCCTGCACAGGTCAATTATTGAGATGAGTGTCAACTAAGTATTTGTATTTCAGAGTCCTTTCATGGACCCTTTCACTGACAGAAAGGGTTCTTTAATCTGAGCCTGATTTTAGAGCTCTAAGTCATTAAACAGCTCATTTTATCCATTTTTTTATGCTTGACATCTACTTAAAATGTGTAAGATGTGTCCTCTTTTACATAAAACTATGCAGAATTTAACATGTACGCATTAGTTGTTTGCTTTTGCCTCGGGTGCTGAGGAATCTGTTCATAACCAACTTAAATTTTCTACCCAAATGACACAATACCACTAGAAATAAATCACAATTAATGACAGAGGTTATATCTGGGAAGGTTCTAATTTGTCTAAAATTTTTCTTCATCTCTATTTTACTGTGGATAGTCTCAGAGATGGTGTTCAAGAATGAGATATGGAAAGGAAAGTTTGAAAGACCTGGCATGAATAATGCATAAGAGTGTTTCTCTTTCAGGACATTACTTGAGTTCTGTAGCAAAAGTTTATGCCACATTGCTAGCAAAAGTTGAGCCTGAGACATCAGAATGTGGGATGTCTCCTAGAGAATTTCTGAAAAAGTAGGATGAAAACTTCAATTGAGTACCCTGACTCCAAATATAAAATTATTCCTGTAACACATTATACAGCAGTTTTTCAAAAATTATGTTCATTTCCAACTCTTAAGGAGTGTGGGTCAAAGATAGCAGCAAATATTTTCTCATGTTAATACTAATGTGTTCACACTAGGTAAGATAAAAGCCCTATTTCTAAGTCATGTGGAATAGTACGAAGAATGTTGTCAGAGTATACTAGTATATGATCATTCACATCCAATCCCATGATGTTTTTCTCCCTTACAGAATATACACACACAGTCCAAATAAACTGCAAGCTATTACCCCAGGTTCAGGTAATCCCAACTTTGCTAAAATATTTTCTGATTTCCTTATTTGTTTCAATGAAAATTATTTAATTTGACAAATATATTTGGCATTCTGTTCTGACTCACTTGCTACAAATAAATTTGATGACAGTATTTTTGAATGAAGAGAAAATATGACATCTGCAAAATGGTCTGTTTTAATGCCTATTTTTTTTTCTGGAATCTATGACCCATACGTTGAGTAGACTCTGTTATCTGTGGTGTAGAGTGATGGTTTTGAAACTTTGCCCAGTACTAGAGAATGACCTAGACTGCAGGAGAATTAGTTATACCAGGAAAGGGGCTTTGATGTCTCTTGAGTACTTATATGGTGTACTGCCAAAACATTTACCTAACTCTACCCATTTCCAATAATCCTTTCTTGAGTAGTACATTCGTTAGTAGGCTGTGATTGCTCACACATGTAATCTCATCATTTACCAGACACAGGCAGGAGAGACACTTCAAGGTCAAGGCCAACTTGTTTACAGTGAGTTTCTTGAAAGCCTAGGCTTTAGATGAGACTTTTAATGTAATAAATTAATAGCAGTAAATTCAGTTGTGTAGGGAAAGATCGTGCCTGGTTTTCCAGAGCAGATGTGAAAGATCTTATCTATTGTGAATCTAAAATCCAAATGCTCAAAACTAAATATCATTTTGATAACTCAGATAAATCTTGAAAAGAGAGAGGGTTGGGAGAGGGAGTAAGGGAGGTAGGGAGGAAGGGAGAGAGGAAGAGAGAGAAGGAGGGAGGGAGAGAGGGAGGGAGGAAGAGAGGGAGAGAGAGAAGGAAGGAGGGGAAAAGGGAGTGAGAGAGGGAGAGGGAAAGGGAGAGGGAGAGAATGAGGGAGAGAGGGATGGAGGGAGAGACAGAGGGGGGAGAGAGGGGGAGGGAGAGAGAGGAGAAAGGGATGGGGATAAGAAGGGTTAGAGGGAGAGAGGGAGGGAGAGAGGGAAAAAGGGAGAAAGGGAGGAAGAGAGGGAGAGAGGGAAACAGGGAGAGAGGGGTGGAGAGAGGGAGAGAGGGAGAGGGAGAGTAGGAACTTAAAACATTTTATTTTAGAATGGAGTTTTGAATCTACCACAGTGAAAAGGCTATGGAACAACAATACTGTGTTCTCTAGAATAACTAGTTAAAACAGGTTCAGTTTTAGAAAGAAAGGCCAGATTTTTTAAACACTATATTAAAGACTCAAAATCTTTGGGGGTTTAGGGAATCTTCAATTAGCTAAAAGCTTGGTGATGTGATCCAGGATTTTTAAATGCAATAAGACTTTGACTGACTACTCCATGAAGTTTGTACCAAATTTTCACGGGTATGTCTTGCCATGATAGTCATTACTGAATGTCTCTGAGTTTCCAACTTGTTAAGGCTAAAAATTACTATTTCACTCATATACCATTCATGACAACTTTCAATTTGATGAATGCTACCCAATATGGATGAAACTTTCAGGCCAATACTACATTGGTTGTCCAACAGACTATGGCTTAAACATGTAGTTTCTTCAGTGGCCTTGTGTCTCCATCTTGCCCAAACACCAAGACAACAAGAATTATGTTTAAATTTTAAGTGAAAATTAAATAGCAATAAAATTTGGGTGACATATGAAACCAGAGAAACAGAAACCAAATGATGGAATGTGTAAACAATAAAGACAAGAGGAATTCTAAAGAATTCTAAGGACATATGTTTACGATCTGTACTCTAGGGGCTGGAGAGATGGTTCAGCCCTTAAGAGCACTAACTGTTCTTCCGAAAGTTCTGAGTTCAAATGCCAGCTACGACATGGTGGCTCACAACAATCTGTAAAGAGATCTGATGCCCTCTTATGGTGTTTCTGAAGACAGCTACAGTATACTTAGATAAAGAAATAAATCTTTTTTTAAATTTATTGATATATTTATTTACATTTCAAATGATTTCCCCTTTTCTGGACCCCCACTCCCTGAAAGTCCCATCAGTCCCCTTCCCTCCCCCTGTTTTCCCACCCAACCCTTCCCACTTCCCTGTACCGATTTTGCTCTATACTACTTCACTGAGTCTTTTCAGAACAAGGGGCCACTCCTCCGTTTTTCTTGTACCTCATTTGATGTGTGGAATATGTTTTGGGTATTCCAGTTTCCTAGGTTAATATCCACTTATTAGTGAGTGCATACCATGATTCACCTTTTGAGTCTGGGTTACCTCACTTAGTATGATGTTCTCTAGCTCCATCCATTTGCCTAAGAATTTCATGAATTCATTGTTTCTAATGGCTGAATAGTACTCCATTGTGTAGATATACCACATTTTTTGCATCCACTCTTCTGTTGAGGGATACCTGGGTTCTTTCCTGCATCTGGCAATTGTAAATAGGGCTGCTATGAACATAGTAGAGCATATATCCTTATTACATGGTAGGGAATCCTCTGGGTATATGCCCATGAGTGGTATAGCAGGATCTTCTGGAAGTGAACACATTGGGAAAAGATCTTCACCAATCCTACATCAGATAGAGGGCTAATATCCAATATATATAAAGAACTCAAGAAGTTAGACTCCAGAAAACCAAACAACCCTATTAAAAAATGGGGGTACAGAGTTAAATAAAGAATTCTCACCTGAAGAACTTCAGATGGCAGAGAAACATCTTAAAAAATGCTCAACTTCATTAGTCATTAGGGAAATGCAAATCAAAACAACCCTGAGATTTCACCTTACACCAGTCAGAATGGTTAAGATTAAAAATTCAGGAGACAGTAGGTGTTGGCGAGGATGTGGAGAAAGAGCAACACTCCTCCACTGCTGGTGGGTTTGCAAATTGGTATAACCACTCTGGAAAGCAGTCTGGCGGTTCCTCCGAAAACTGGGCACCTCACTTCCATAAATCTTTAAAAAAAAAAAAAAAAAGAACTGCACTCTATCAAATTGGAAAATAGAAGAGGCATGAATAATTTTCTCACTTGCCAAACTTAAGCCCACAACAGATATAATCATTAAACAGAACTGTAACTACTAAAAGATGAAATAGAAGCTGAAATTAAGTCTCCCAAAGAAAACAGCAGGGGCAAGGCTAAATGATTTTAGCAGAAAATTCTACCAGCTTTTAAAAGAAGAGTTATCCCAATATTCCAAAATTATTTGACCAAAGAGAATCAGAAGAAAAATTGCCCAAAACATTTTATGAGGTAAAGATAGTCTGATACAAAAACCATGTAAAGTCCCAACAAAGAGAGAATTACAGAACAATTTCAGTATAAACATTGATGCAAAAAATACAATAACTGAAAAAAATCAATCCAAGAACATATCGAAAAGATTATCCAATCTGATCAAGCAGACTTCATCCCAGAGATGCTGGGATGGTTCAAATTGTGTAAATTGATAAATGTAAATTATCATGTGAATAAACTTAAATACAAAAAACACCTGATCATCTCATTAGATGGAATATAGTCCTTTGAAAAAAAATCAAACAATTCTTCATGATCAAAATCCTTGATAGAATATTCACGAGATATGCTGCCCCTCAAAAAAAATCTGAAAAAGTAAATTCTCAGCTGCATATGGAAATGTACACACACACACACACACACAGAGAGAGAGAGAGAGAGAGAGAGAGAGAGAGAGAGAGAGAGAGAGAGAGAAATAGGACATTGGATAGTAAAACACTCCTTAATGATATTTTACTGCAGTTGATTTCAAACTGTACTACAGAACTATGCTAATAGAAAGATCATGGTATTGCTATAAAAGAAAGAGACACTAATCGATGGAACTGAACTGAAGAACAAAAAACACATACAGACAGCTATGAATATTTTTTAATTAAAAAATCAGATTGTTGTGTCAGTGTTTTCTATGCTATCTTCTGCACCTGAAATTCTCTCCTCTATCTCTTGTATACTGTTGATGAAGCTTGAATATATGACTCCTGATATCTTTCCAAGGTTTTCTAGCTCCAGGGTTGTTTTACTTTGTGATTCCTTTATAGGTTCTAGTTCCATTTTTTGATCCTGGAAGGTTTTGTTCATTTCCTTCACATGTTTGATTGTATTTTCCTGAAATTCTTTAAGTGATTGCCTCCCACCCCGTGGTTATCTCTAGTGCTACCTGTCCTCTCTATATCTGACTGGAGCCTGTCCTTTCTGTGTTCTTGATTGTGTCAGAACACCTCAGAGACAAGCTGTCTCTGTGATCCTGTGATTCTGGAATCCTGTGATGCTGAGATACTGGGTGTATCCTAACTCCTAGGAGTCAAGCTGTCTCTGGAACTCTGAGATCCTAGTATGACCAAGCTCCTGGGTTGCTGGGGTCCTGAGATCCTTGGATTCTAAATGCAAAAGGCAAAAATTTCCTAACCTAAAACATCCAGGAAATCCACGACACAGTGAGAAGAATAAATGTAAGGATAATAGGTAAAGAAGAGAGTAAAGATTCCCAAATTAAAAGACCAGTAAATATCCTCAAAATTAAAGAAGAAAACTTCCCTACCCTAAAGAAAGTGATGCCCATGAACATACAAGAAGCCTACAGGATTCCAAATAGAGTGGACCAGAATAGAAATTCATCCTGTTACATATTAGTCAAAACACCAAATGCACTAAACAAAGAAAGAATATTAAGCCAGTAAGGGAAAAGTGTGAAATAACTTATAAAGGCAGGCCTATAAGAATTGCATCAAACTTCTCAACAAAGACTATGAAAGCTAGAAGATTCTGGGCAGATTTTATACAGACCCTAAGAGAACATAAATGTCAGCCCAGACTACTATACCAAGCAACACACTCAATTACCATAAGTGGAATGAAACAAGATATTCTATGACAAGACCAAATTCCCACAATATTTTTCCACAAATCCAGACCTACAAAGGATAATAGATGAAGACACCAACACAAGGATGGAGACTACACCCTAGAAAAAGCAAGATAGTAATATTTAAACAAACCCACACAAACATAATTCTACCTCTAGAAACAAGAATAACAGGAAGTATCAATCACTTTTCCTTATTATCTCTTAACATGAAAATTAATATTACCAACATATCCTAATTTATTGAAATTCAAAAATATGAGGAATTAGAAATTTGTTGGCTGTCATCGGGTGGTCTCCCTAATTTGGTAATTGGAGAAGTATGTCCAATATTTTACAATTGATATATACTTTCTGCTTGTTTGTATGTGACAGTGTCTTGCTGTGTACAACACAATGGTCTTGAAATCATGCTTCTCCTATCACAGCCTCTCTATAAGTAGGATTATTTATCTGATAGTTTTTCAAAATACTATGGTTTTCTGAACAGCTTACATATTTTGAAATTATTTGTACAGTTAAAAGAAACATAGATAATTTGGAAGGAGGCTTGTAAGAAAACAACAAAGAGTTAGACTGAATGTTTTGCTTGATATTTATAATTAGTGTATCAGTTTTGAAGAAGATGACCTTATAAGTTACTCTTTTTCAGAGGTGAATGCTTTTCAAAATCATCATAGCCAATGAACAAGAATCTTACCCTGACCTAATGTCTTTGCCACCCTTCAAGCAAAACAGTGAACTATTAGGATAAATTACTGGTTGTAGTTTTAGGGGAAAAAACTGTTGGAGCTCAGTGTAGTTGTGTTGTGATATTAAGGAGCACATGCCATTGTAAAGGCTGAGTGCCAACTGCTTCTGACTGTCTCTAATTCATACTTTCTGAAGTATCTCTGTCTATTTCTGGAACTCAGAGCTAGTTTTCTGTCATCTAGTGGATACTTTAGGTGGACTAAAGATACGTATAATTCCTCTAAAATTGTTTCTAATAGTTTATGTAGGTATGTTTTGTCATTGTGTGTGTGTGTATTTGTGTGGGTACATATGTGTTGATGTGCATTCACACACCTTTTCTTAAATCGATGTAACTTGTTCCCTGTGGGCTGAGAATGACAATTATTCAAGTCAAATGGCTTTGACGCATAGAAGGAAATTTGTATCCAAATAATTGTGTCTACAATTCATTCCTTGGCACAGCAGTCAACTCTTAACTTAGCTACTATGAAGGTAAAATCATTTTGTGCTGTGAGGGACATTGAACTACAGCCTTATTTAAATGAATTCCAATGTCTAAAAATTGTTCTTATTTTGTGTATGTACCACAGTAAGAGCCAAGATTTTAAGCTCTACTAAAAAACAACATGAACAAGCAAATAAAAAAGACTTGATCTTTTTATGTTCATTTAATAACATGTCCATCATTTTCATGATTGGTATAAATATATGTTGTGTTGAATAGAATAAAAATTAAAATTAAAATTAAAATTAAAATTAAAACAAGAGATAAGATAGCATCTTCAAAAATGGTTCTGATCAAACTGGATAGCTGCATGTAGATGAATACATACAAATCCTACATACCACTCTGTAGAAAAAAACAACCCCAAATAGATCAAATAAATCAATATAAGGTCAGAAATACTGAATGTGATAAAAGATCATTGGGAACTTAGTCTTGAATTCATTGGCACAGGAAAATCATTTCTGAATAGAATGACAATATTAAAGGCACTGACAACAATAATTAACAAATGAAAACCTATGAAACTGAACAGCTTTTTATAACATTTTAAGTCTACTGAATGGGAAAACATTTTTTCTATTACATATCAGATTGAGGCTATTATATATATAATTATATAATATTTATATAATATATTATATCATATATAATTAACATAATGAATTAAATATAATAAATTATATATAGTACATAAAATAGATATCAAGAATATCAATAACACAATTTAAAAATGGAATACAGATATGAACAGAATTCTCCAACGAGGAAATTCACATGATTGAGAAACACTTTAAAATGTTCAATGTCCATAGTTATCAAGGTTATTCAAATCAAAATTAATAGGAGATTTAATGTTATACACACCAAAATGGCCAAGGTCACTGAAATTACTATTCTTCCTGAAAAAGATGTAAGGTAAAGGGAACACTCTTCCATTGATATTGGTAGTGTAAACTTGTTCATTCACTCTGGAAATCAGTGTGGCTTTACTCCTCCTTCAGGAATATGGGAATTAATCTACCTCAGGATCTAGCAATATCACTATTTTAGACATATACCCAAAGGATATTTCCTCTTACCACAGAGACACTCAAACTTGTTCATCTCTGTCTTATTAATAATAGCCAGAAAATGGAAACAACTTATATGTTCAATGACAGATAAATCAATAAAAAATATGCTCCATTTACACCACGGACTGTTACAAGTTAAAGTGAAATCATGAAATTTTCGAATAAACAGAACCATCAAACATCTTTAGTGAGGGAACTAATATCAAAAAATACAAATATGATATATATTTGGGTATATTTGAATGTTTGCTGTTAAGTCATTGTTAATCAAGCTACAATCCCTAAAACCACAGAGTCTAGGTAGAGAGTAAGGTACTACTCTCTACCTAGGGATGTATATTCCCAATAAAGTGAAATAGTATAGATAGTTATGAATGGATATGAGAGTGGGCACTGGAACAGTAGCACTGAACAAGAAAGGGCAGTGTAGATGGGGGATAAGTAAGGAATATAGGGAACAGTTCGGTTTATTTGACAAGACACACAAACATGTGGATACATACATACAGATAGATAGATAAATAGATAGATAGATAGATAGATAGATAGATAGATAGATAGATAGATAGATAGAGATATGGATATAGATATGGATATGGATATGATATGGATGTGGCTATGGATATGATATGGATATAGATGTATATATACTTATATATGGAGGGAGAGAGCAAGAGAGAGAATCAAGAGAGAGAGAGAGAGACAGAGACAGAGACAACTGTGGATCTCTCATCACCAATTGAAGCTTCTATTGCTGGGAACAGGTTACATCTTATAGAATTCTTAGCCAAAGGACTTCCATGGGAATCCCCAAACAACTTGGCTATTGCCGAGGCTATGTGTAGATCTACACGGAGAGATGTATCCATTTAATTTCTTCCTTTGGGGCCTAGGAAACTCTGAGGAAGAGGAGGCAGAATGCATAGAAGAGGCAGAGAAGGGAAAGGATAATAAGGAATCAAAGCCACCCAAAAACAACAGGTATGAGGCATATGTGAACTCACAGAAATAACTGCATCCTGCACAGTGATCTGCACCAGGTGGGTCCATAGAACTGAAAGGAGAGTTGAACACAGGATTTCATTCTTAATCTAGAATCAAATTCTACTTGATCACCAATGACAAATGAAAGATTAGTTTTATCCAAGGAAGTCTCACTAGGGAAACAAACTAGGGAAGCCCCCATTCCTAGGAGTAAATGACATACATAAAACAAACTCAATGGCTTCTTTGGCTATTCTTTGTATTATAATGTTAAGTCATGGCAAAAACATTTCTTAAGTTACAGGTCCTTATATATTGGTTGACATATTTTGTCATTTCATAGGATTCATTTGTGTGCTAACATTTATGTCTCAAGGTTTACATGTATTTCGTGTTTTTTTTCCTTTGCTCATTCCTTGTTTGGTTGTTTTGTCTATTCTGATTTTTATTTTATTTTAACTATTCTTTAGATACCTTTTTCTTTTTTAATAAGAAACAGAAAGTGTGTGGAGCCAGAAACAAGGGAAGATTGGGAGGAGCTGGGAATACTGGGGGAGGGGAAATCCTAATCAAAATATACTGCATAAAAACTATTTTCAATTAAAGAAATAAACGAATATACAAATCAGCTGTTGTATAGACACTCACAACTCACAGGAATGTGTTTCATGAAACTAGAGAGATTATCTCAATAGATACTAGTATGTGCCAAAATTCCAAAAACCTTGGTTGAATTCCCAGCATTCACATAACAGCTAATATCTATCTCTAACTCTACTTCCCTGGGTTTCTTAGGGCCTCGTCAGGTACTGCATGCATGCAGTTTAAATAAGGTCATACATATAAAATAAATAAAGCCTATTTTTTCAAAAATAGTATCTTTTTCTATAAAGAACATAAATCTAAAATATTTTCATAAGTAGAAAGATTTCTAATAATATGAAAATATGGTGCATGTCATTTGACTTTTGTAAAGTAGTTCTTTATTTAAAGAGTTGATGTTTATTTTGATATATAAGTGAGTAAGAATAAATATTTTGATCAAGAAATGTTAAGTCCTAGGTAGATTTGCATTGAAATATACTTAAAGGAGAATTTATTTTATGTCTATATATCATATTTATTTTACCAGATCAAAATGTAACTTCCTTCTCAGTAGTCCTCGGACTGTCTCAACTACTGGCCTACAATATGATGACTTAAGTTAAAAGAATTTGTGAAAAGACCGAACAGCTTCAAAGCTCCTCCTGATTTTTACTTTCTACAAAAGTAAAAACCCAACAGTTAGTGAGATTGTATTAATACTACATTTATGGTAAAAACAATAAAATTATCATGGGGAGAAATATTTTAGGGGATTATTTTTGATTTGACAAATTCTGCCACAGTATTATTTCCTGCTTTCAATCAAATTTGTAACTAATACAAATTTAAATAGAGAAATTTGCTGAGCAGTACTATTCTTAAAATTGAACAAACAGGTTTATTTCTGTATTGGACATCAGTAAATAAAGAGGTTTAAAACTAGTCAATGTTCTGAGAGGAAAAAAGATTGAGGGTTAAGCTTTTGGTAAATCTACAATAACCACCAAGACTCAGGTAACACTGTGGAAAAGAGGATGGAAAGAATGTATAATATCTAGATGATATATTGTAAGCCTTATGCAAAAGACAGGGCTGTCAAAAATGTAGTTGCCTGCACAAGACCCTGGCACAAATGCAGTAGATGATCTCCATGGTCCTTTTCAATAATAAAGAGCTCTTGGCAGTGAATAATTTTGGGGAGACAGAAAAATCATTCTTGATTGAGAATATGGCAACTAATAGGTGTGCCATTCTCCAGGGAATTGTCTCAATGCCATGCATGAAAAGACATCGGGGGAACAAACTGGACCTAATGAATTGTCAAAAATTGATTTAGGCAAGTATGAATATAATGACAGTAAACAATATAGATTATAGAGAACTAGAGATCCCAATAGAGAAACTGAATTTTTGGTGTGAAATTATCCATTTTTCAAAGTTTGATAGCCAATTAAATTGTCAGATCAAACAATGTAATTATTGGCCATATTTACCCTTTCAGGTTCTACTAATGTTTAGTGTAATATTTAATATTTCATAAATAACTAATAATATCTGCCTAAAATTAAAGACAAGAGTGATGTTTACTTTTCAAGTTAAAATTAATATTCTTAAAATTTAGTTGACATGAAATCAATGCTTTAAAATTTTAATTTTTTACTGCATTTAGAAATCTATAAATGGGCTAGAGAGATTGCTCAGTAGTGAAGATCACTATGTCTTTTGCAGGCAAAATAATTGGTTTTCTAAGTCCTACATTATGGCTTACAATCAACATTAACCATGGTTCCAGAGGTAAGATGACTCTTTGCATCTTGGGTACTGGATATATTTGGCACACACACACACACACACACACACACACACACACACACACACACTTTAATAGATAGATAGATAGATAGATAGATAGATAGATTTTAAAAGTGGGAAATACAGTCAACTGGCTGAACAGGTTTTTTTTACAATGTAGTTAGGTGAACATATTGCTTTGATAGAAGGACAGAATTCACCCGTTAGGGATCACATCAGATGGCACAAAATCACCTGTAACTACAGCTCCAAAGGATCTGATATCCCCTTCCAAAGGTCTACATAGGCACTTGTGCACACATGTGAATATACACTCACACAGGCACACTGGCTCACAAACACTCTCACTAAAAATTTAAATATTCAAAAATCAATGAAGATAAATATGAAATATGAGAAAATTTAGATTTTTTCTGAAAATTCTGTTATTTTTAAATTAATATTCTAAATTAAAGTGGAGAAAATTCCATTGGGTTTATTATTGAGATGGAAACTTATTTAAGAAAATGCATTCATCACATTGGCCTGCAGATAAATTTATAGGGAATTTTCTTGATAAGTTATTGATATTGACGATCACACCACAGTGCAAGTAGTGTCAACCCTAGATAAGAGGTCCTGAATTATATAAGGAATAAATCTGAAAGAGCCAAAGAGCAAACCATTAAATTGAATTCTTTCACAGTCTCCAGTTTAGTTTCAACCCCCATGTTCCTGCCTTGAGTTCTTGATTTGGCATCCTTCAGTGATGAACTATAAGCTATAAGGTAAAGCAAACCTTTTCCTTCCATGTTGGAACTGCTAATGGTGTTTATATGAAAGCAATAGAAAGCAAACTAAAAAAAAACTGGCTTTTCTATATAATGGGATTAAAATTATAGCAGCAAAAGCATCAATTCTTAATATATTTTAATTCATCTAAAAATCTGATGCTTGTACAAAAACTGAAATTATTTTTAACCTCCTGAATTTTTGGTGGTGTATTTCTTTTGAAATTATATACTTGAACAAAAGATTTGCAGAAATGAATTATAAAAAATATGGAGACTTAAGAACCATAATATCAAAATTCTAGCTGTGATCTTTACCAACATTCAGCACAGAAAGTATCCTAAAATGAGCAACACTGAAAATGAAAATGGAAGACTGAATAAAGCTCAGATGAAAGAGTATATTTCTGTAAAATCGTAATGAGGAGAGTGTTTTCATATTTTATACAATAGTTCAGTTACTTGGAAAATGTATAACAACACACTGTGATTCTGTGCACCTAAATTTATTAATGACTTTGAATTTATTAGTATTGCCCTACAGCAAGGTAGGGTTATTTTTGTTCAGATTCTCAATTCAATGTCTTCAATTCACAATGATTCCTTAAATGATTTTTGAGGGTATGGTGAAGGAAATCAATATTAAACAAAAACTCTATGTTAGTGTTTGAAATATGATACCCTGAAGAGATATTGAGCATCCATATTTTTCCATAGCCCTCAGAAAACTAGGTCAGAAGCTTAAATGGGTAGACTGCTATTGAGCTTTTTTGTTGCAAAGCTTGATGTTAAATAACAAACATGCTAAACGGGTTTTAAATTTATGATATTTTATCTTTTTATTGTTTCTGATGGGAGCATATTTCTGGGAGTCAAGGAGCAGTTCATGAGATGATGCATATATGATATATCTAGACTTATTCTTGAAAAATTGGCACAAAGTTTTGATTAATATGTGGTTGTCAAGTGTCTCTGAGCTCTGCTGAGCCTATGAAGTATGTGTTGATAGCTTGGAAATTCAGCAATGAGCTTAGTTATTATATTCAGTTTTTTCATTATTGGCAGCAGAGTTTAGGCTTTGCAATTTGTCCTAACGTCACAAATCCAAAATAATTGTAATAATAAGGGATTATTACATACCACATGTGGTATGAAACAACATATCTTAAAACCTAAGGTATAACTGTAAGAATTTGCATATATATTTGAATGAACTGGGCATTTCTCTTGAAATATTATGTAGATTATATTACTTTATACACTTGAAATCTCAGAGACCTTATTACCAAACAAATAATGTGATAAAATCTCCAGTGTCCCTTGCTTCTCTGAAGAAACATACATTCTTTCCTCCTTTTCTTGACAGCTCCTCCTGTACCTGTTTTTTCTTCCATTGAATGTTCTTGGTACCTAAAAGTTTCCCACCTCTGAAAAGAAATCTAACTATACTCTGCCTCCACCATGAACTCCTAGAGCTACCTTTAGCCTTAGGCTTTGCCCAGTTCAAGGTAACTTTCTTTCCAGCAGTTTCACTGTCTTCCATGGCACTTAATCAAACTTTTAGAGGACCCATTTCTCTAACTTATATTGATTCTTGACTGAACCCAATCCTCCAATGTGCTACCATTTTAAGTCATCTTGAGTAGTACCATCATATATACATTTCATAGTGTGTTGGATGACTGAATCTTGTAATTATTCTGTCCTCAATTTCCCTTTCATTACACAAGTTTAAAGCTTCTTTATTATCTACAAATGGAACACAGTTTATGAATGCATACCCTTTAGATTCACCATTTAGATTCTGGAGCACTTTGATAAAAGTTGCTTCTCAAATACTTTTTGAAGAATTTCTTCTGCTGCATTATAGGAGATGTTACTTAAAACCAAAGTTTTTGTTTGTTTGTTTGTTTTTGTTTTTTTGTTTTTGTTTTTTTTTTCATCACTCTCCTTCCTTTGACCTTTCTATCCAGTGTAGTAGAAGGATGTGGATAACTCATTGATTTTTGTCCCTTGGTCTACTTCAAAGATTTTTTTCCTCAGCTTCCCTTGGACATTCAAGGTAAACAATCCCTGTTCTATTGCCATTCTGACTGACTAAAGTTATCTCCATGACATTGTTATACCATTCTTTCAATTTATCCTGGGTGACTTTGAAATAGAAATTCGACCAAAACTCATTTACAGTTTACATTTTCTTACTGCATTTGACTTTCAGGTTCTCTGCATTAATTCTATTTCCAAATAGATTTAAACAAGCAAGTTTGGGCATTTTCATTTTTTGTCAAAACCTCAAAGAATAACCAAGAATGCTATTAGTACCACTGCTGAGAGATACATTAAGGTTACAAAAAGTTACTGATGGCAGCTCCCATTTTGGGAACAGGTTTATTAGTATTTTGTTGTCCAATGAAAACCAAGCAAACGTATACCTGATTCTGGGCCTCTTCTTTTTGTTTTCTGGCTTTGGTGCCTGCTTTGTTGTTTCCTTCATTCATTTTCCAGACGCTTTTTTTTTTGATGATCCTTATTCTGCTTATTCATCACTTTCCTCTTCCTTTTGCATGTCCTATTCCTCATCATTCTCAGTTCCCTCTTTGTCCAAGACTTTGATGGAAACAACTTTTGTAAGAGTCACCTCCCTTTGGGTAATATCGTCTCATAACTTCTTCTTTAAAGTCCTCATCTACTTCCTCATCCTAATCATCTTTGTCATCCTCATTCATTTAGGCAGGAATACCTGCTGCATTTACCAGTAAAGATTCAAAGTCATTTTCACCTTAACCTCTTCATTGTACTGCTTCTATACAAAATTTTCTCATTTTTTACCTCTTGGCTTTCTTGTGTTTCAGCACATGTTCTGGAATACCAACATCTGTTTTACTAATGTTTGTGTCCAGTGACTTTTCTTGTTTGGATTCCTTCTTGACAGATGTTGTAAATACTTTGTTTGATATTATTTCTGTTTTATGTATATGAGGGTTTTCTGCATGCATGTCTGCACACTGCTTGTACTCAGTGCCCTCAGTAGCTAGAAGATGGCATCTGATCTGCTTGAATTTTAGATACAGTGGTTTTGATCAACCATGTGGTTTCTGATAAATGAATTGAAACCCTCTGAAAGACCAGTAAGTGTTCCTTTCATCTTAGTTATCTTTCTAGTTCCATCTCCATGTCTTGGGTTGGCTTCTGCATCTTTTCCTGGGGTAACAGCTCTTCTCATAAAAGGTTTGGCAACTGTAAGCTTTATTGTTGTTTTAGGAAACTACTACTTTCTGTGTTGGTATTGTGGTGGCATTCCTTCCTTTTTTAAATGAAAGAAGACAACCTCTTTTCCACTTCTGTCATCTTCTTCATCTTCTGCTTATCTTTTATAGTTACTATCTACTTTTATCTTTGTTGAGATAGCAGCAATTTTCTTCAAGTTACTATGCTATGTCATATAACTTCTAAATATCGATCATGTAAACATGATGGATATTTAGTAATGTGAAATGTAATCCAAGTGGCAAAGAGAACCCTAAAAGAACTAAAGCAGAATCAGTGTCAGCCACAGTTGGCAGAAATACCAGACCATATATGCCTGCCTATCACATAACTGTGATATGAGTAAATGTTTTGTTATTGTTAAAAACATTGAAGTTCTTTAAATAATATGAATCTTCATTCAGGTGAATTGATATCATAGATTTTCTGTTAGGTCACTCTTGGAAATGTTTCTTCTGTTCAGGTTTTCAATGTGATACAATCAACTATCAGAATATTTTTTTTAGAATTTTCAACTTTTTTATTTGACTTTTTAAAATGTTTTTTCTTTTATTAAATTTTTATTTTCTAAAAGAGAATAATTTTTAATTCCCCCAGCTGTGAGAGTCCTATAGTGTCAATATTTTGAATAGATTTTCTCTACAAGTTTTTATGTTTTAGTTCTTAAGGTCTTTACATGATTCTGAGTGTGCTATAGAGGGTGAGAGACAGGGATCTATTTTCACTGTTTTCATAAAATGTCCAGTTTTTCCAAACATCAATTTTGGAAGAAGTTATGTGTTCTACGATGTTTCTTCGATTTTTTTCTTGAGAATCAGTTGGTTACTGTTCTTTGAACTTATTTCTGGATCATTAATTCCATCCATATATTGGTAAAAATATGTATGAATATGTATGTGTATCTGTATGTGTATATGTATATGTATATATACACATGCACAGACAGACAGACAAGCAGATAGGTAACTCAAACGATACAGAATATAGTAGAATTCTCATAACGTATTGTTTTTGCAATGACAATCAAATGTCCTTATCTTCTCCCAAGGAAAATACCTTTGTCTTTATTTATTATGGGGAATATGCTATTTAATATTACCTTTTGTGGGTTTAAAACAATTCTAGGCATGCAGTAGTTATGAGGTCATTATGAGGTTTAAAAATATTTGTACTCAATGAGATCTCAAGTATAAATTGATGCTTTTGGAACTCTTGGTAAGATGGAAAGAATACAGTAAGGATTTTAGAGAAGTTTGAATTATATGAAACAACTTTTACTTTGCTTGTATTTAAAGATGGTAAGTAGCAAAATGTCAATACAGTGGAAAAACTGGGCTAAGTGTATGCACATACACACACACACACACACACACACACATTCAGAAAAGCATTCATACATTATAAAATGATTCTTTTTTTAAAAATTACTTTTGAACATACTGTCTGTTTTTGTTTTTTATTTTATTATTTTTTTAGTAGTACAAACACAATTTTTAAATGAAATTAGTTTTACACATAAATCAGGAATATATGGAAAACATTATTGCAATAGTCATATCAAGACAAGGATTTAAAATGGTCTTAGGGAGAAAGACAAATTGAACAAGAATTTTTTCATATCTGAAAGGCTATGAGGAATCATTTGTCTAGATTTCAAGCAAACTATGCATCCTGACAATAAGGGTAAATGGCATTTTTTTTCTTCCTTTTACCATAATGAGTCATTGGAATTGAGATAATTTGGGGAACTTTAAAAATAATTTTACTCAACTTTATCACATAATTCTCCATTTCATTCTTCCAATTATCCTATTCACTACTATTTCATTAAGTGTTTCATGCTTTCACCTCATCTTTTATGTAAAAGTGAGGTATATATATATGACACCAAAACACTGCTGTATTAATATGCCCATGGAAGCAGTCAATTGAAATTAAAATCTATTAATGAGACAATCAAATTATTTAGAAATTTATTTTAAAATTACAATGACCCATGTTTGTTCAAATAAACACAAACAAGCTGTATGTCCTCAACAATGAGTAAGAAGGAGTAAATACCCAGACCTCAGCCAGGCATGGTCACCAGCCACTACATTTTCCAGACGGGATTATGGAGTACCATTAAATCTTGTGCTTCCTGTCCAGCTCATCTTTACAAAGAAAAAAATGGAGAATTGTGCCCTTCCCTCATCCTTGTGCAGGATAAACAGAACTTAGTTGTTTGCCACAGTCAGTCTTCCAACCTAGAGAAATTAGCTACACTTTGCCTGTGGACTTGTGCTGTCTCTAATTATAATGGGGTCATTAATATAAACACAGAGAACATTACTTGGAAGAGAAATGTAAATTATGTATATTATACAAGATGCCTTGTGCCCACAGCTGCCATTGACATTCATGGAGATTCAGGCCTACTCATTCTGCCTCGGGGCAGGAATTACATCATTCTGTCCCTACCAAGGCCATGCTGTACCCACTGGCATCTCTCCTTCTTTGCTTTAATTCAACAGTACAGATATCGTCATGAGTGAGGTTATTGAGCAATTGACTTCCTTAATGTAGACTGAAAGGAGAAACAAAACCAGTAAGAGTAAATAAACTGTGATTTTTTGATTTATCAACAAAAATGTCCAGGGAACTTTCTTTGTGTGTGTGTGTGTGTGTGTGTGTGTGTGTGTTTGTTTTTGTTTAATTTTTTTTTATTCGATATATTTTTTATTTACATTTCAAATGATTTCCCCTTTTCTAGCCCCCTCACTCCCCAAAAGTCCCGTAAGCCCCCTTCTCTCCCCCTGTCCTCCCACCCACCCCTTCCCACTTTCCCGTTCTGGTTTTGCTGAATACTGCTTCACTGAGTCTTTCCAGAACAAGGGGCCACTCTTCCTTTCTTCTTGTACCTCATTTGATATGTAGATTATATTTTGGGTATTCCAGTTTTCTAGGTTAATATCCACTTATTAGTGAGTGCATACCATGATTCACCTTTTGAGTCCGGGTTACCTCACTTAGTATGATGTTCTCTAGCTCCATCCATTTGCCTAAGAATTTCATGAATTCATTGTTTCTAATGACTGAATAGTACTCCATTGTGTAGATATACCACATTTTTTGCATCCACTCTTCTGTTGAGGGATACCTGGGTTCTTTCCAGCATCTGGCAATTATAAATAGGGCTGCTATGAACATAGTAGAAACAGAAGGAACACTACCCAATTCCTTCTATGAAGCCCGGGACCTTTCTGATGTGGCATACTATTAGCTTGTCTACTCCTTTGAAGACCCAGGCTAAAGTAACTGCTGCATTCAGTGTAATAGAAGGCCCACTGCACTCACAGTAGTTGAAGATCCACTGCACTCAGAGCAATTGAAGATCAGCTGCACTCAGAATAGTTGGACAACAGCTTGACTGTTCCACTGAAGACCCAACAGTCTGAAGGCATATCAGGTAATCTAGTGCAGCCAGGAAAACAGATCAACAGTTTCTCTCTACCCAGTTCAGAGTCCCTAGTTGGAAGGTCTCATATATGGTCTGCTACAGGCAAGGCTGCAGGTAAACCAAGATACAGGAAGCAACCCAGAGACAAAACGACAGAAGCCAGACAAAATCCCAGATGCCAGACAGTCACCCAGACCAACAAACACCAAGGATATCCAGACGGCGAAAAGCAAACTCAAGACCATAAGCAACAGAAGCCAGTATATGTGAACACCATCAGAAAGCAGTTCTCCTACAACAGAAAACCCTGAATATACCAACACACTTGAAAATGAGGAATCTGTCCTAAAATGCTATCTCATGAAGACACTATAATCTTTATAGGAGGATATCAATAACTCACTGAAAGAAATCTAGGAAAACACAGGTAAGCAGGTAAAGGAATTGAATAAAGCAATCCAAGACCTAAAAGTGGAAGTAGAAGCAATAAAGAAAATACAAATGGAGGCAAATGTAGAAATGAAAAACCTAGGAAAGAAGTCAGGAATTACAAATGTAAGGGTCACCAACAGAACACAAACGATAGAAGAGAGAATCTCAGGTGTGGAAGATACCATCGAAGAGATTGACACAACTGTCAAAGAAAGTTCAAAACATAAAAAACTCCTAACCCAAAGCGTCCAGAAAATTCAGTACAAAATGAAAAGACCAAATCAAAGAATAATAGGAATAGAGGAGAACAAAGATTCACAGCTCAAAGGACCTGAAAATATCCTCAACAAAATCACAGAGGAAGAATTCCCCAACCTAAAGAAAGAGGCGGCTATAAAGTTATAAGAAGTCTATAGAACCCTGAATAAATGGGACCAGAAAAGAATATCATCTCCTCACATAATAATTAAAACAATAATTTCAAAGAACAAAGAAAGAATATTAAAAGCTACAAGGGAAGAGGGCCAAGTAACATACAAAGGTAGACTTATCAGAATTATACCAGAATCCACAACAAAGACTATGAAAGCCAAAAGAACCTGTGCAAAGGTCATGCAGAAACTAGCAGAACACAAATGCCAGCCTGGGATACTGTACCCAGCAAAACTCTCAATCAACATAGATGGGGAAACCAAAATATACCAGGAAAAACCCAAATCCAAACAATATCTATCTGCTAATCCAGCTCTACAGAGGATACTAGAAGGAAAACTCCAACACAAGTAAGGTACCTGCACCAACGAAAGGACAAGACATTAAGCATCTCACAACAAAGCCAAAAGGAGAGAATCACAAGTATATGAAGCCACCTACAAAATCAAACACATTAGGAGCCAACAGATATCACTCTTTAATATCTATCAATATTAATGGACTCAACTCACATATAAAAAAAAACATAAGCTAAGAGAAAGGATAGGCAAACAAGACCCAGCATTTGCTGCATACAAGAAACTCACCTCAATAACAAAGACGGATACTATCACAGAATAAAAGAATGAATAATGGTCCTCCAAGCATTTGTTTCCAGGATAAAACAGGAGTTGACATTCTAATATGTGATACTATAGATTTACAACCAAAAGTTATCAAGTGTGATGAGGAAGGACACTTCACATTCATCAAGAGGAAAAGGCACCAAGAAAAGGACATCAATTCTGGACATCTATGCCCCAAATGCAAGAGTACCCACATTCAAAAAACAAAATCTACTAAAGTTCAAATCACACATTGAACCTCATACAATAATAGTGAGAGACTTCAAGACTCCACTCTCACCAATGGACAGGGCATTGAAATAGAAAATAAAGAAAGACACATTCAAACTAAGAGAGATTATGATCCAAAGAAATTTAACTAATATCTATAGGACATTTCACACAAAAACAATAGAATATACATTCTTATCAGTACCTTGTGGTACATTTTCCAAAACTGACCAGATAATTGCTCAGAAAACAACTCTCAACCTATAAAACAAGATTGCAATATCATCCATTCTCCCATATCAGCATGGCCTAAGGTTAGTCTTCAATAACAGCAAAAACTGCAGAAAGTCCACATATATGTGGAAACTGAACAAATCATTACTCAATGATAACTTGGTCAGGGAAGAAATAACGAAACAAATTAAAGACTTCCTGGAATTTAATGAAAATGTTGCCACATCACACTCAAACTTATAAAACACAATGAAAGCAGTGCCAAGAGGAAAACTCATCACACTAATCCTGGTAAAGAAACTGGAAATATCTTACACTAACAAGTTAACAGCACACCTGAGAGCTCTAAAATAAAAAGAAACAAACTCACCCAAGAGTAATAGAAGGCAGGAAATAGTCAAACACAGGGCTGAAATCAATCAAAGAGAAAAGAAAGCAATACAAAGAATCAACAAAACCAGGGACTGGTACTTGGAGAGAATCATCAATGTGTATAAACCTCTAGCCAACAATGTATGTAAACCTCTAGCCAAACTAACTAAATGGCCAAGAAGCAGTATCCAAATTAAAAAAAAAAAAAAATCAGAAATGCAAAGAAAGACTTAACAACAGAAACGGAGGAAGTTTAAAAAAACCATCAGTTCGGGATCCAGATCGGCCTGAGCAGCGCCACATCTCCAGGTCCTGAAAGAGGCAGGTGGGGCTTCCGGGCGGCCATCAGGAGAGGTCCGTGTGCTCCAGTGAATCCAGCGGGCCCCAGAAGGAGCCTTCAGGCGCCTGCTTTGAGATCTGAACAGCCTGGGCCACAGCACTCGGTCTCCAGAAATATTCCAAGAAAAAACCAAGTTTACCCAATATCTATCCACAAACCCAGCCCTACAAAGGATAATAGGAGGAAAACACCAATACAGGGAGGGAAACTTCACCCTGGAAAAAGCAAGATAGTAACCTTTCATCAAACCCAAAAGAATTTAACCAATCAAATTTAAAAAATAACGTCAAAAATGACAGGAAGTAACAATCACTATTCCTTAATATCTCTTAACATCAATGGACTCAATGCCCCAATAAAAAGACATAGACTAACTGACTGGATATGTAAACAGGATCCTACATTTTGCTGCTTACAGGAAACACACCTAAGGGTCAAAGACAAACACTACCTTAGAGTAAAAGCCTGGAAGACAATTTTACAAGCAAATGGTATCAGGAAACAAGTTTGAGTAGCCATTTTAATATCAGATAAAATTGACTTTCAAACCAAAGTCATCAAAAGAGACCCTGAGGGACACTTCTTGCTGGTCAAAGGAAAAATACAAGAAGAACTCTCAATCCTGAACATCTATGCTCCAAATGCAAGGGCACCCTCATTCGTAAAAGAAACTTTATTAAAGCTCAAAGCACACATTGCACCTAACACAATAATTGTGGGTGACTTCAACACTGCACTTTCCTCAATGGACCGATCAGGAAAACAGAAACTAAACAGGGACACAATGAAACTAATTGAAGCTTTTGACCAATTAGATTTAACAGATATATATAGAACATTCTATCCTAAAGCAAAAGAATATACCTTTTTCTCAGCACCTCACGGTACCTTCTCCAAAATCGACCATATAATTGGTCACAGGACAGACCTCAACAAATATAAGAAGATCAAACTAATCCCATGCCTCCTATCAGATCACTATGGAGTAAAAGTGGTCTTCAATAGCAACAAAAACAACAGAAAACCCACATACACGTGGAAATTGAACAATATTCTACTCAATGATACCTTGGTCAAGGAAGAAATAAAGAAAGAAATTAAAGACTTTTTAGAACACAATGAAAATGAAGACACAACATACCCAAATCTATGGGACACAATGAAAGCAGTGCTAAGAGGAAAACTCAAAGCCCTGAGTGCCTCCAAACAGAAAATGGAGAGAGCATACATTACCAGCTTAATGACACACCTGAAAGCCCTGGAACAAAAAGAAGCTATTTCACCCAGGAGGAGTAGAAGGCAGGAAATCATCAAACTCAGGGCCGAAATCAATCAAGTAGAAACAAAGAGAACCATACAAAGAATCAACAAAACCAGGAGCTGGTTCTTCGAGAAAATCAACAAGATAGATAAACCCTTAGCCAGACTGACCAAAGGGCACAGAGAAAGTATCCAAATTAACAAACGTAGAAATGAAAAGGGAGATATAACAACAGAAATTGAGGAAATCCAAAAAATGATCAGATCCTACTACAAGAGTCTGTACTCAACACAACTGGAGAACCTGGAGGAAATGGACAATTTCCTCGACAGATACCAAATACCAAAATTAAATCAGGACCAAATAGATCATCTAAACAGTCCCATAATGCTTAAAGAAATTGAAGGAGTCATAGAAAGTCTTCCAACCAAAAAAAGCACAGGACCAGATGGTTTCAGTGCAGAATTCTATCAGACCTTCAAAGAAGAGTTAACACCAATACTCTTCAAATTATTCCACAAAATAGAAACAGAAGGAACACTACCCAATTCCTTCTATGAAGCCACAATTACGCTGATACCAAAACCACACAAAGATCAAATAAAGAAAGAGAACTTCAGACCAATTTCCCTTATGAACATCGATGCAAAAATACTCAATAAAATTCTTGCCAACCGAATCCAAGAACACATCAAAATGATCATCCACCATGATCAAGTAGGCTTTATCCCGGGAATGCAGGGTTGGTTCAATATACGGAAATCCATCAATGCAATCCACTACATAAACAAACTCAAAGAAAAAAACCACATGGTCATTTCATTTGATGCTGAAAATGCATTTGACAAAATTCAGCATCCTTTCATGCTTAAAGTCTTGGAAAGAACAGGAATTCAAGGCCCATACCTAAACATAGTAAAGGCAATATACAGCAAACCGGTAGCCAGCATCAAACTAAATGGAGAGAAACTTGAAGCAATCCCACTAAAATCAGGGACTAGACAGGGCTGCCCCCTTTCTCCTTATCTTTTCAATATTGTACTTGAGGTACTAGCTCAGGCAATTCGACAACATAAGGAGGTCAAAGGGATACAAATTGGAAAGGAAGAAGTCAAACTATCATTATTTGCAGATGACATGATAGTCTACCTAAGTTACCCAAAAAACTCCACTAGAGAACTCCTACAGCTGATAAACAACTTCAGCAAAGTGGCAGGTTATAAAATCAACTCAAGCAAATCAGTGGCCTTCCTATACTCAAAGGATAAGCAGGCTGATAAAGAAATTAGGGTAATGACCCCCATCACAATAGCCACAAATAGTATAATGTATCTTGGGGTGACTCTTACCAAACCTGTGAAAGATCTGTATGACAGGAACTTCAAGACTCTGAAGAAGGAAATGGAAGAAGACCTCAAAAAATGGGAAAACCTCCCATGCTCATGGATCGGCAGGATCAATATAGTTAAAATAGCCATTTTGCCAAAAGCAATATACAGATTCAATGCAATACCCACAAAATCCCAACTCAATTCTTCACAGAGTTAGAAAGAGCAATTATCAAATTCATCTGGAATAACAAAAAACCCAGGATAGCTAAAACTATTCTCAGCAACAAAAGAAATTCTGGGGGAATCAGTATCCCTGACCTCAAGCAATACTACAGAGCAATAGTGTTAAAAACTGCATGGTATTGGTACAGTGACAGGCAGGAGGATCAATGGAACAGGATTGAAGATCCAGAAATGAACCCACACACCTATGGCCACTTGATCCTCGACAAAGAGGCTGAAAACATCCAATGGAAAAAAGATAGCCTTTTCAACAAATGGTGCTGGTTCAACTGGAGGTCAGCATGCAGAAGAATGGGAATTGATCCATCCTTGTCCCCTTGTACTAAGCTCAAATCCAGATTGATCAAGGACCACCACATAAAGCCAGACACTCTGACATTAATAGAAAAGAAACTGGGGAAGACCCTTGAGGACATTGGTACAGGGAGAAAGTTCCTGAACAGAACACCAATAGTGTATGTTCTAAGAGCAAGAATTGACAAATGGGACCTCATAAAATTACAAAGTTTCTGTAAGGCAAAGGACATCATCAAGAGGACAAATCGGCAACCAACAAATTGGCAAAAGATCTTCACCAATCCTACATCAGATAGAGGGCTAATATCCAATATTTATAAAGAACTCAAGAAGTTAGACTCCAGGAAATCAAGCAACCCTATTAAAAATTGGGGAACAGAGTTAAACAAAGAATTCTCATCTGAAGAACATCGGATGGCAGAGAAGCATCTTAAAAAATGCTCAACTTCATTGGTCATTAGGGAAATGCAAATCAAAACAACCCTGAGATTTCACCTTACACCAGTCAGAATGGCTAAGATTAAAAATTCCCGAGATAGCAGGTGTTGGAGAACATGCGGGGAAAGAGGAACACTCCTCCACTGCTGGTGGGGCTGCAAACTGGTACAACCACTCTGGAAATCAGTCTGGCAGTTCCTCAGAAAACTGGGCACCTCACTTCCAGAAGATCCTGTTATACCACTCCTGGGCATATACCCAGAGGATTCCCCACCATGTAATAAGGATACATGCTCTACTATGTTCATAGCAGCCCTATTTATAATTGCCAGATGCTGGAAAGAACCCAGGTATCCCTCAACAGAAGAGTGGATGCAAAAAATGTGGTATATCTACACAATGGAGTACTATTCAGCCATTAGAAACAATGAATTCATGAAATTCTTAGGCAAATGGATGGAGCTAGAGAACATCATACTAAGTGAGGTAACCCAGACTCAAAAGATGAATAGTGGTATGCACTCACTAATAAGTGGATATTAACCTAGAAACCTGGATTACCCAAAACATAATCTACACATCAAATGAGGTACAAGAAGAAAGGAAGTGTGGCCCCTTGTTCTGGAAAGACTCAATGAAGCAGTATTCAGCAAAACCAGAACGGGGAAGTGGGAAGGAGTGGGTGGGAGGACAGGGGGAGAGAAGGGGGCTTACGGACTTTTTGGGAGGGGGAGGGGTCTAGGAAAGGGGAAATCATTTGAAATGTAAATAAAAATATACCGAATTTAAAAAAAATTACAAGAAAAATAAACCATCAGATCTTAATATAAAAGCCTATATTCAACAAAACTGGCTCTGCTTCAGGATCAGGAAGAGCCTGGGCCACAGGATTTAGTCCTGAGGCCTCTGCAGGGAGCCTTGCAGTCTCTGCTTCAGGATCAGGAACAGCCTGGGCTTCCCTACCCTGTCTCCAGGAAGTGCAAGAGGCCAGCTCTACACCCAGAGTCCAGCTGGGAAGAAGCAGCATGCTCTGGTAAGTTGGGCCCTGCAGAGCAGAGGATCCAGTCCTGAGGCCTCTGGCAGGAGGCTTCCTGTCTCTACTTCAGGATCAGTTACAGCCTGGGCCAAAGCACCCTGTCTCCAGGCAGTGCAGGAGGCCAGTTGTGCACCCAGAGGCCAACTGGGAAGAGGCAGTTTGCACTGGCGAGTCTAGCATTGACAACAAGACCAACTAATATCAGTGAGAACTAGGTGGCAAAAGGCAAACATAGGAACGTTACTAACAGAAATCAAGGCAATATGGCAGCATCTGAATCCAATTCTCCATTAACAGCATGTCTTGGATACCCCAACACACCAGAAAAACAAGATTTGGATTTAAATTTACTGGTCATAATGCTGGTACAGGATCACATGAACAACATAAATCTCTTAAAGAAATTCAGGAGAAAATGGATCAAAACTTAGAAGCCCTTACAAAGGAAACACAAAAATCACTGAAAGAAATTCAGGAGAATACAGAATCCAATAAGGAGGAAACACAAAAATCAGAAATACAGGAGAACTTTGGTCAACAGGCTGAGGTCATGAAAGAGGAAACACAAAAATCTCTTAAAGAATTACAGGAAAACACAAGCAAGCAAGTGAAGGAGCTAAGCAAAACCATTCCAGGATCTAAAATCAGAAGTAGAAACAACTAAGAAATCGCAAAGAGAGACAAATTTGGAGATAGAAAACCTTGGGAAGAAATCAGGGGTCAAAGATGCAAATATCAACAACAAAATACAAGAGATAGAAGAAAGAATCTCAGATGCTGAAGATACCATAGAAACCATGGACTCAAAAGTTAAAGAAAATGCAAAATGCAAAAAACTTGTAACCCCAAACATCCAGGAAATCCAGGACACAACGAGGAGACCAAACCGAAGGATTATAGGCATAGATGAGAGTGAAGATTTACAACTTAAATGGCCAGCAAGTATCTTCAATAAAATTATGGAAGAAAACTTCCCTAACCTAAAGAGAGATGCCCATGAATATACAAGAAGCCTACAGAACTCCAAACAAACTGGACCAGAACAGAAATACCTCCCGTCACATCATAATCAAAACCCCAATTGTACTAAACAAAGAAAGAATATTAAAGGCAGTAAGAGAAAAAGGCCAAGTAACATGTAAAGGAAGACCTATCAGAATCACACCAGACTTCTCACCAGAGATTATGAAAGCTAGAAGATCGTAGGCAGATATCATGCAGACTCTAAGAGAACACAAATTCCAGCCAAAACTACTATACCCAGCAAAGTTCTCAATCACCATAGATGGAGAAACTAATATATTCCATGAGAAAACAAAGTTTATCCAATATCTTTCCACAAACCCAGCCCTGGAAAGGATAAAAGGAGGAAAACACCAATACAAGAAGGTAAACCTCACACTGGAAAAAGCAAGATAGAAACCTTCTTTAATCAAACACAAAAGGAGATAACCAATCAAATTTAAAAAATAACATCAAAAGTGACAGGAAGTAATAATCACTATTCCTTAATATCTCTTAACATCAATGGATTCAATTCCCCCAATAAAAAGACATAGGCTAGCAGACTGGATACATAAACAGGACCCTACATTTTGCTGCATACAGGAAACACACCTCAGTGTGAAAGACAAACACTACCTTAGAGTAAAAGGCGGGGAGACAATTTTATCAGCAAATGGTCTCAGGAAAAAAGCCGGAGTAGCCATTCTAATATCAGATAAAATTGACTTTCAACCCAAAGTCATCAAAAGAGACTCTGAGGGACACGTCTTGCTGGACAAAGGAAAAATACACCATGAAGAACTCTCAATCCTGAACATCTATGCTCCAAATGCAAGGGCACCCTCTTTCATAAAAGAAACTTTACTAAAGCTCAAAGCACACATTGCACCTAACACAATAATTGTAGGTAACTTCAACACTGCACTTTCCTCAATGGACAGATCAGGAAAACAGAAACTAAACAGGGATACAGTGAAACTAATTGAAGCTTTGGACCAATTATTTGGATATATATATATAAAACATTTTATCCTAAACCAAAAGAATATACCTTTTTCTCAGCACCTCATGGTACCTTCCAAAATCGATCATATAATTGGTCACAAGACAGACCTCAACAAATATAAAAAGATCGAAATAATCCCATGCTTCCTATCAGATCACTATGGAGTAAAAGTGGTCTTCAATAGCAACTAAAACAACAGAAAGCCCACATACACATGGAAACTGAATAATATTCTACTCAATGATACCTTGGTCAAGGAAGAAATAAAAAAATCAAAGACTTTTTAGAATTTAATGAAAATGATGACACAACATACCCAAATCTATCTACACAATGAAATCAGTGCTAAGAGGAAAACTAATAGCCCTGAGTGCCTCCAAAAAAAAAAAATGGTGAGAGCATATACTAGCAGTTTAATGACACACCTGAAATCGTGGAACAAAAACAAACCATTTCAACCAGGAGTAGAAGGCAGGAAATCATCAAACTCAGGACTGAAATCAAACAAGCAAGAACAAAGAGAACCATACAAAGAATCAACAAAACCAGGAGCTGGTTCTTTGAGAAAATCAACAAGATAGGTAAACCCTTAGCCAGACTAACCAAAGGGCACAGAGACAGTATCCAGATTAACAAAATTAGAAATGAAAAGGGATATAAAACAACAGAAACTGAGGAAATTCAAAAAATCATCAGATCCTACTACAAAAACCTATACTCAACACAACTGGAGAGAATCTGGAGGAAATGGACAGTTTCCTAGACAGATATCAAAAATGAAAATTAAATCAGGATAAAGTACATCATCTAAACAGTCCCATAACTCCTAAAGAAATAAAAAGGGGTCGTAGAAAGTCTCCCAACCAAAAAAAGCACGGGACCAGATGGCTTCATTGCAGAATTCTATCAGACCTTCAAAGAAGACTTAACACAAATACTCTTCAAACTATTCCACAAAATAGAAACAGAAGGAACACTACCCAACTCTTTCTATGATGTCACAATTACGCTGATACCAAAACCACACAAAGATTGAACAAAGAAAGAGAACTTCAGGCCAAATACCCTTATGAATATCAATGCAAAAATACTCAATAAAATTCTTGCCAACCGAATCCAAGAACACATAAAAATGATCATCCACCATGATCAAGTAGGCTTCATCCCAGGGATGCAGGGGTGGTTCAATATAAGGAATTCCATCAATGCAATACACTACATAAACAAACTCAAAGAAAAAAAATATGATCATTTCATTAGATGCTGAAAAAGCATTTGACAAAATTCAGCATCCTTTCATGCTAAAAGTCTTGGAAAGAACAGGAATTCAAGGCCCATACCTAAACATAGTTAAAGCAATATACAGCAAGCCAGTAGCTAACATCAAACTAAATGGAGAGAAACTTGAAGCAATCCCCCTAAAATCAGGGACTAGACAAGGCTGCCCCTTCTCTCAGTATCTTTTCAATAATATAGTACTTGAGGTACTAGCTAGGGCAATTAGACAACATAAGGAAGTCAAAGGGATACAAATTGGAAAGGTGGAGGTCAAACTATCACTATTTGCAGATGATATGATAGTCTACCTAAGTGACCCAAAAACCTCAACCAGAGATCTCCTACAGCTGATAAACAACATCAGCAAAGTGTCATGTTATAAAATCAACTCCAGCAAATCAGTAGCCTTCCTGTACTCAACAGATAAGCAGGCTGAGAAAGAAGTTAGGGAAATGACACTCTTCACAATAGCCACAAACAATATAAAGTACCTTGGTATGACTCTGACCAAACAACTGAAAGAACTGTATGACAAGAACTTCAAGTTTCTGAAAAAGGAAATGGAAGAACACCTCAGAAAATGGAAAAATCTCCCATGATCCTGGATGGGCAGGATTAATGTAGTTAAAATGGCCATTTTGCCAAAAGTAATATACAGATTCAATGCAATGCCCATTAAAATCCCAACTCAGTTCTTCATAGAGTTAGAAAGAGCAAGTCTCAAATTCATCTGGAATAACAAAAAATCCAGGATAGCTAAAGCTATTCTTAACAACAAAAGAAATTCTGGGGGAATCAGTATCCCTGACCTCAAGCAATACTACAGAGCAATAATGTTAAGAACTGCATGGTGGTGTCCTTTGCCTTACAGAAACTTTGTAATTTTATGAGGTCCCATTTGTCAATTCTTGCTCTTAGAGCATACGCTATTGGTGTTCTGTTCAGAAAATTTCTCCCTGTACCGATGTCCTCAAGGGTCTTCCCCAGTTTCTTTTCTATTAGCTTCAGAGTGTCTGGCTTAATGTGGAGGTCCTTGATCCATTTGGATTTGAGCTTAGTACAAGGAGACAAGGATGGATCAATTCGCATTCTTCTGCATGCTGACCTCCAGTTGAACCAGCACCATTTGTTGAAAAGGCTATCTTTTTTCCATTGGATGTTTTCAGCCTCTTTGTCGAGGATCAAGTGGCCATAGGTGTGTGGGTTCATTTCTGGATCTTCAATCCTGTTCCATTGATCCTCCTGCCTGTCATTGTACCAATACCATGCAGTTTTTAACACTATTGCTCTGTAGTATTGCTTGAGGTCAGGGATACTGATTCCCCCAGATTTCCTTTTGTTGCTGAGAATAGTTTTAGTTATCCTGGGTTTTTTGTTGTTCCAGATGAATTTGATAATTGCTCTTTCTAACTCTGTGAAGAATTGAGTTGGGATTTTGATGGGTATTGCATTGAATCTGTATAGTGCTTTAGGCAAAATGGCCATTTTAACTATATTGATTCTACCGATCCATGAGCATGGGAGGTTTTCCCATTTTTTGAGGTCTTCTTCCATTTCCTTCTTCAGAGTCTTGAAGTTCTTGTCATACAGATCTTTCACATGTTTGGTAAGAGTCACCCCAAGATACTTTATACTGTTTGTGGCTATTGTGAAGGGGGTCATTTCCCTAATTTCTTTCTCAGCCTGCTTATCCTTTGAGTATAGGAAGGCCACTGATTTGCTTGAGTTGATTTTATAACCTGCCACTTTGCTGAAGTTGTTTATCAGCTGTAGGAGCTCTCTAGTGGAGTTCTTTGGGTCACTTAGGTAGACGATCATGTCGTCTGCAAGAGGACAAATCGGCAACCAACAAATTGGGAAAAGATCTTCACCAATCCTACATCAGATAGAGGGCTAATATCCAATATATATAAAGAACTCAAGAAGTTAGACTCCAGAAAACCAAACAACCCTATTAAAAAATGGGGTACAGAGTTAAACAAAGAATTCTCACCTGAAGAACTTCGGATGGCGGAGAAGCATCTTAAAAAATGCTCAACTTCATTAGTCATTAGGGAAATGCAAATCAAAACAACCCTAAGATTTCATCTTACACCAGTCAGAATGGCTAAGATTAAAAATTCAGGAGACAGCAGGTGTTGGAGAGGGTGTGGAGAAAGAGGAACACTCCTCCACTGCTGGTGGGGTTGCAAATTGGTACAACCACTCTGGAAATCAGTCTGGCGGTTCCTCCGAAAACTGGGCACCTTACTTCCAGAAGATCCTGCTATACCACTCCTGGGCATATACCCAGAAGACTCCCCACCATGTAATAAGGATACATGTTCTACTATGTTCATAGCAGCCCTATTTGTAATTGCCAGATACTGGAAAGAACCCAGGTATCCCTCAACAGAAGAGTGGATGCAAAAAATGTGGTATATCTACACAATGGAGTACTATTCAGCCACTAGAAACAATGAATTCATGAAATTCTTAGGCAAATGGATGGAGCTAGAGAATATCATACTAAGTGAGGTAATCCAGACTCAAAAGGTGAATCATGGTATGCACTCACTAATAAGTGGATATTAACCTAGAAAACTGGAATACCCAAAACATAATCCACACATCAAATGAGGTACAAGAAGAAAGGAGGAGTGGCCCCTGGTTCTGGAAAGACTCAGTGAAACAGTATTCAGCAAAACCAGAAAGGGGAAGTGGGAAGGGGTGGGTGGGAGGACAGGGGAAGAGAAGGGGGCTTGCGGGACTTTCGGGGAGTGGGGGGGCTAGAAAAGGGGAAATCATTTGAAATGTAAATAAATTATATCGAATAATAAAAAAACAAAACAAAACAAAACAAACAAAAAAAAAAGAACTGCATGGTATTGGTACAATTACAGGCAGGCGGATCAATGGAAGATTGAAGATTCAGAAATGAACCCACATAACTATGGCCAACAAAGGAGCTGAAAACATCCAGTGGAAAAAATATAGCCTTTTCAACAAATGGTGTTGGTTCAACTGGAGGTCAGAATGCAGAAGAATGTGAATTGACCCAGCCTTGTCTCCTTGTACTAAGCTCAACTCCAAATGGATCAAGGACCTCCACATTAAGCCAGACACACTGAAGCTAATATAAAAGAAACTGGGGAAGAACATTGAGGACATGGGCACGGGGGAAAGTTCCTGAACAGAACACCAATAGCTTATGCTCTAAAATCAAGAATTGACAAATGGGACCTCATAAAATTACAAAGTTTCTGTAAGTCAAAGGAAACCATCAAAAGGACAAAATGGCAACCAACAAATTGGGAAAAGATCTTCACCAACCCTACATACGACACAGAGCTAATATCCAATACATACAAAGAACTCAAGAAGTTAAATTGCAGAAAACCAAATAACCCTATTAAAAATGGGGTACAGAGCTATACAAAGAATTTTCACCCAAAGAACTTCAGATGGCAGAGAAGCATCTTAAAAAATGTTCAACATCATTAGACATTAGGGAAATGCAAACCAAAACATTCCTAAGATTTCACCTCATACCAGTCAGAATGGCTAAGATTACAAACTCAGGAGACAGCAGGTGTTGGCAAGGATGTGGAGAAAGAGGAACATTCCTCCACTGCTGGTGGGGTTGCAAATTGGTACAACCACTCAGGACATCAGTCTGGTGGTTCCTCAGAAAACTGAGCACTTCACTTCTAAAGGATCCTGCTATACCACTTCTGGGCATATACACAGAGGATTCCCCACTATGTAATAAGGATACATGCTCCACTATGTTCATAGTAGCCCTATTTATAATAGACAGAAGCTGGAAAGAACCCAGGTATTCCTCAAAGGTGGAATGGATACAAAAAATATTGCATATATACACAATGGAGTACTATTCAGCCATTAGAAACAATGAATTCATGAAATTCTTAGACAAATGGATAGAGCTGCAGAACATCATACTAAGTGAGGTAACCCAGTCTCAAAAGATCAATCATTGTTTGCACTCACTAATAAGTGGATATTAACCTAGAAAATTGGAATACCCAAAACATAATCCACGATGTCCAAGAAAAACAGAGGAGTGGCCCCTGGTTATGGAAAGACTCAATGTAGCAGTATAGGGCAATACCAGAAGAGAGAAGTGAGAAGTGGTGGATGGGGGAACAGGGAGAGTGAAGGGGTCTTATGGGACTTTTGGGGAGTGGGGAGCCAGAAAACAGGAAATCATTTGAAATATAATGAAAAAAATATGGAATAAAAATAAAGAAAATATTAACTTGGGCTGGGGAGATGGCTCAGTGGTTAAGAGCACCGACTGTTCTTTCTAAGGTCCTGAGTTCAATTGAAGCAACCTCATGTTGGCTCAGAACCATCTGTAATGAGATCTGATGCCCTCTTCTGGAGTATCTGAAGACAGCTACAGTGTACTTACATAGAATAAATAAACATATCTTTTTTAAAAAGTATTACCTTTCTCCTAATTTTAGAAAAATAAATAATTTAAGATTAAATTTTCATGTGGCAATAAAGTAGAAATAGAATGTATATTCTGTTTTATAACATATAATATGTTTTAAAAGAAATAATAATAATCTATCAATGGAAAATTAAATCAACTCAGAGTATTTTAAAATAAATGGCTTTATTAACATATTCCATAAGATGCAGGGTATTTAGATATTTTTCACACTGTTTCAGAGGCCATGTAGGACAAAAAGTTTCTCCTCTACAATAAATTTCTCCCCAATATGAATAGAAAAGCAAAGAAAAACTAATTAATGTATGTTTTATCTAGTCATTTTTCAGAATTTCAAATGTAGAATATAATTCACATATGGTGCAGTTGGCATCAACTTTAATCATTTGAAATACACTAAACAAGCTCAGCTGTTTTTAAATATAACTCTATATAACTTCCTTTAACCCTCTTATGTGCCCCTCAATTTGATAGACTCTTTCTTACTTACTTAATACATACATATATTTATGTATGTATATATATGCACAAACTTGTAAATACAATCTGATGTGTCTGTTTTAGGTTTTGTATCTACATGCTTTAGGGCTGAGCAGTTTGTTCACCCAATATAGTAGTTTCTCCCTATAAGAGGATAATTTTCTTTGTCCCATTATTCTCAGCTGCCTATGGTTCTTTGGTGGTACTCTACAAAATCTCCTAACTTCCACTTTAGCATATCCACAGATACTGCTATTGTTCTAGTCTTATATATGCAGAAATAAAAGACAGACTACTTCACAGCAGGTTTTCATATATTCTGGATTCTATCCTTTTTTCATCTATTTTTCCCCAATATTCTCTCATCAATAACTGCAATAACTCTGATGTAGATGTACCTTTTGTGTCTGGGATTGCCATGATCCATTAAATTTACATTGTGTTCAGTTGATATTTTCTGTCCATCTGCTCTAAAGACAACCTTTTGGATGAAGACTGAATCTACACCTATATGCAATTATAAACGCGTATAAAGATATGATTTGTAGTTCAGAGATTTGGTCGTTGCTGTAAGTTTAGTATCAGTGTCCACAAAAAAGCAGAAAGTACTACAAAGAGCCAAAGTAATCTGTTTGATAACTGAATAGTTTCTGAATCATTTAAAGATATCAATGGAAATGCTCAACATTTCTTCTCCTATAAAAAAACATTCAGTATATTCAAAGTTGATACCTGTGTCTTATTATATTATAAATGTTTTAAAATTTGTGTTATACATGTATATGTTTTGGCTACATATTTGTTTAGGTAACATGTGCATTACTTGTGTCCATAGAAAAAAGAATATGAGTCCTGGAAAGTTATATGTAGGTGCTTGCTATTGAACCTGGGTCCTTTTTAAGTACTAAATAGCCAAGCTACCTCTCTACATTTAATGTACTTTTAAATGTAATTTTTCAATGATGATAAAAAAGAAGTCAGTCTCTTCTACTTCCTGTAATTATAGAAAAATTGACAACATATTTTGGAAACCAATTGGTCAAAATATATTGACTTTCAAATGGTAAGATATTTTCAGAATAAATTATCTTTTAGAAAAAGTGTAGTGTAACTGTTTTCTTCACATTTGCATATGACCATGATCATCTGGAAATAAAGCATTTGTAATGGATAGAGGGAGGTTTACATGACTTCCAGACCTTCGCAAAATACAGAGTAAGGTGCTTACTCCCTACTATTCTAATTATCACTCTTTAAGACATAAGACATCGATAAATCTTCCAGAAGGTATTCTATTTTTATAGATGCATCTGATTTTACAATGTTCCCATAAGTAAACATAAAGATATCATTGACTCACCAAGCAGGACTGAAATGTTTTTTGATAAGTAATTGGTATGTTTTTAAAAATGCTTATTAAACAAAGGGAATTTATTTTCACTGATGGCATTTCCCAGAAGCATTTTGAAAGGATTTCAGATAATTATCTATACTAATCCAGAAAATAAACATAATTAACCTATTTATGTTGGGAAGATGAACACAATCTATTTGGAAAGCTAAATTTACACTTTGGTAAAATAATAAAGTATTTTTAAAAGGATTACAATTTTCTAACAAGAATTGAGATTTTCTCTTGGTGGATTTTCCCTTTGATGAATATGAAATGTCCTTCCTCATTATGCTTGACAACTTTTGGTTGAAAGTCTATTTTATTGAATATGAGGATGGCAACACCTGCTTGTTTCCTGGGTCGATTTGCTTGGAAGACATTTTTCTGTCCTTTTACTCTGAGATAGTGTCTGTCTTTGTTATTGAGGTGAGTTTCTTGTATGCAGCAAATGCTGGATCTTGGTTGCCTATCCAGTCTTTAGCTTTTGTCTGTTTTATAGATGGGTTGAGTCCATTAGTATTGAGAGATATTAAAGAGAGATGATTGTTGGTTCTTGATATGCTTGTTTTTGTAGGTGACTTCATGTGCTTGTGGTTCTCTCCTTTTGTCTTGGTTGTGAGACACTTAATATTTTCTTTACTTTGGTGTAGGTACATGCCTTGTTTTGGAGTTTTCCTTCTAGATTCTTTGTAGGGTTGGATTGGTAGATTGATACTGGTTGAATTTGATTTTTTCCTGGAATATTTTGGTTTCTCCATCTACATTGATTGAGAGTTTTGCTGGGTACAGTAGCCTGGGCTGGCATTTGTGTTCTCTTAGAGTCTGCATGACCTTTGACAAGGCTCTTCTGGCTTCTTGTGTAATTCTGATAGGTCTATCTTTGTATGTTACTTGGCCCTTTCCTCTTGTACCATTTAATAGTCTTTGTTCTGTACGTTTAGTGTTTTGATTATTATGTGATGAAAGCATTTTCTTTTCTGGTCCCATTTATTTGGTGTTCTGTAGGCTTTTTGTAACTTTATGGCCATCTCTTTAGATTGGAGAAGTTCTCTTCTACGATTTTGTTGAAGACATTGTCAGGTCCTTTGACATTGGAATCTTATTTTTTCTTATATTCCAATTATTCTTAAATATGGTGTTTTCATTGTGTCCTAAAATTTGTAGATATTTTAGCTTAGGAATTTTTTGTGTTTTGAATTTTCTTTGACAGTTGTGTCAATATCTACTATGGTATCTTGTACATCTGAAATTCATTCTTTTTTCTCTTAATTTCTCTTGTATTCTCTTGGTGATAATTACACCTGTACTTCCTGACCTCTTTCCTAGGTTTGGCATTTACAGGTTTGCCTCCATTTGGTGTTTTGTTGTTGTTGTTGTTGTTGTTGTTTTGTTTTGTTTTGTTTTGTTTTATTGATTCTACTTCCACTTTTAGGTCTTGGACCACTTTATTCAATTCCCTCACCTGTTTGATTGCATTTTCCTGTATTTCTTTAGGGATTTGTGTTTCCTCTTTAAGGCCTTCTACCTGTTTATCTACATTTTCCTCTATTTCTTTCAGTGAGTTATTTATATCCTCCCTAAAGTACTCTATTGTCTTCATGAGATAGGATTTTAGGTCAGCTTCCTGATTTTCATGTATGTTGGTGTATTCAGGGCTTGCTGTGGTAGGAGAACTGCTTTCTGTTGATACCCACATATATTGGCTTCTTTTGTTTATGGTCTTGTGCTTGCCTCTCGCCATCTGGTTACCCCTTGTGCTTGCTGGGTGACTCTTGAGTCTGTCTCTTTTGTCCCTGGGTTGTTTCAGGTCTCCTGGAATACCTGCAACCACGGCTGCTGCAGACTTCCTATGGGCCTTTCGAACCTGGGGTCTTCAGAGGGGCAGAGAAGCAGCTGATCTCTTGTTCTGGCTGCAGTAGATCTCCTGGGAGACCTTCAGACTGTTGCGTCTTCAGAAAAGCAGTCAAGCTATTTTCCTATGTGAAGCTGTTCTCCAGGGGTGCCTATGTACTGTGATTTCTGTTTTGCTGAGTGCAGCAGAACTGCAGGCAGGCTTTCAGTCTGTAGTGTCAGTTGCTCTGCATGCCACAGAGCCCCTTGGAGTCTTTAGATTGTGGTGCCAGTTGCCCAGTTGCTCTGTGTAGAGTGGATCTCCTGGTATGCCAGTTGCTCTGTGTGCAGCAGATCTCTTTGGATGCCTTAGGCAGTGGTGTCAGTTAACCTGAGTGCAGTGGATCTCCTGGGATGTCTCAGGTTGTAGTGTCAGTTGCCCAGCAGATCTTCTGGGTTGCCTCAAGATATAGTGTCTTCAGAGGAGCAGTTTTGCTAGCAGTCTGTCACAGCAGAAAGGACCAAGCAGAAGGGGACTGGTATTCAGTGGGCAGAAGTTTTGGAGGTGATGGGTCTGGAGTCCACTGGGCTTCCCGCAGCAGCTCTTGGACTTCAGGAGGGTTCTTACCAAACACTCTGGATACAGCAGATCTTCTCAGACACCTCAGGATAAAAAAGAAAGTGCTTGCTGACAGTATTCTGATATAGATTTCTCCTGAGAGGCTGTGCCAGATCCTGACAAATACAGAGGCAGATGCTTGCAGCCAATCAGTGGACTGAACATGGGGTCCCAAATGGACAAGTTAGAGAAAGGACTGAAGAATCTAAAGGGGTTTGCAACCCCACAGGAAGAACAACAGTATCAACTACCCAGTACCCCCAGAGCTCTCAGGATCTTAATGCCCAACCAAAGAGGGACCCGTGGTTCCAGCTATATATGTAGCAGAGGATGGACTTATCTGGCATCAATGGGAGAAGAGGTCCTTAGTCCTGTGAAGGTTCAATGCCCCAGTGTATGGTAATGCCATGGCATTTAGGTGGGAGTTGATGTGTGTGAGGGTGGGGAGCACCCTTCGAGAAACACAGGTGGGATCGATAGTATAGGGGGCTTTCCAGAGGTGAAACTTGGAAGAGGGATAACATTTGAAATGCAAATATATAAAATATCCAATAGCAGAGTTTGTCTGTATATCTAGATACTAGGTGCCTACTTTGGGGTTAAATAGTTGATGAATTTTAATGGAATGTTGGATAGAAGATTTACAGTTTTCTACAAACACATTACAAAGGAATAACAAAAAATAACTATTAAAATTTCTCTGAATTTTAACATGCATGCCCAAATTTTTCCTTGGCCCTAGGCCATTGGTTTTTGGATTTTTTATATTTTGCTTGTTTTGACTACCTTGGACTGTTAAATGGTTTTGCTGCTTTGAAGTGCTTTAAGATGAATATTGCCATAACTTTCTTTCCTAAGACAAAGTGGAACATAATTTTATGCATTAATAGGTAAAAGAACTTTTCTTCATTCTTTCCTTTCCTCCTTGCTACCTTTCTCCCTCCTTCATTCTTCCTTTCTTCCCTCACTTTTGAGAGTACTAGCAACATGTCATCTTGTTTTTCAGCATTTTTATATTTTAATTTTTGTTTTTCATTTAAATATGTGTATATACACAATTATCATTTTCTTTTGATACAGTTTTCATGTGAAATAAAGTTTTTCAAAATTTATCTTGCTAGGCACATAGATCCTATGAGATGTTCCTGAGCAAGGTTGTTCTATTCTATCTAGAAATTCATTGTGCACACTAGCGCTTGAGAAGTTCTAAGAATGTCTATATAAAAGAAAAGCCAATCTAGTGCAACTTTCTTCCAGTTAGTTTGATCATGAACTTAAAATTACTTTTAAGACTCTTAAATCTTTAAATCATTCCTTATTTATTTTATAGAGATATATGTTACCTAATAATCTGCAGGGAAACCAATGTCCCACAAGATATACATTGACAAGCATTATTTTCTTTAGAATTATAGGAAGTAAAAATCCATTTTCTCACAATTCTTTACTAAAAATGACTTATACAATTTTAAAATACCTTTGCAAATATTTCTACTGCTTACCATTTCCATTTATTTGTGTCTAAGGAAGTTTTTCTATGACAAAAGTAAGTTTTGATATTTGAAATTATAGAGTCTATAAATAAAGAAAAATGAACTATTCTCTCAGCCTATGATTAACTGATTAGTCTCTTAGAACAATCTCATTCAACAGAATACATGTAAAACTGACACTAAATCAATATTGTGATATATTTGGGTAAAAATCAGAGTTGTGGCCTGGCAGTGGTGGCGCACGCCCTTAATCCCAGCACTTGGGAGGCAGAGGCAGGCAGATTTCTAAGTTCAAAGTCAGCCTGGTCTACAGAGTGAGTTTCAGGACAGCCAGGACTACACAGAGAAACCCTGTCTCAAAATACCAAAAAAAAAATAATAATAATAATAAATAAATAAATAAGAGTTGTGTAAGTCTGATGAAAGAAAAAGGGCATCTAATGAAGAGACTATAAAGTGCAAATATTCAAAGGAATTGACATTTGTAGAGCTTGTCAAATAATTTGCTCGGATCATTGTCAATCAATAAATTTTGCACATGTCATTTTCAAAAATTCACACTCATCAACCTCATTTAATTTGTAAGATATTTTAATTTGTATTAAAAATAAACAATGAACAAATAAGGATTGCTATCACTGAAATACCATAAATAATTAAATATTTTAGATAGGAAAATTACTTAAAGCTACTTGGAAAACCAGTTTTGAAATTAATTATAACTGGCAAATATAACATATTTTCATGAAACCAGAATTATGAAGACCTGTCTAAATTTTCCTAGTAAAAGACATATAATTACAATTTGAATCACTTATTTTTTGTTCAAACATCATTTTTAATAAAATACAAAGTATATTACAATCTTTGGGCACATCTTATGAATATTTCCATCGTGTCTAAATTCTGACTGGCATATAAATTCCAAGATTACTTGGAATCTTGTTTTTCAAGTAATCAAGTAATTACTTGGAATTACTTGGATTACTAGATTATATAAAATTCTTTAATTTTTACGTTAGCAGAGTTAATGGATTTTATGGCATTTTAATATATTTTATAATTATTCATCTGTCTTCTATTTTCAACAGTACCAGTACCAGCTACTTGCTGGTCCTTTTCCTGACAACCTCCATTCTCTTTTTTTGTAAGCTATGCCCCATTCCCCTACGTTTCATTCCTTTTCTTCTCTCTTATGATCTTTTTGTGCCTCTCACAATCTCGGCTGTGTTCATCTTGATTGTCAAAAATTGAAGAGAATTTGAATCAGTATAGAAACAAAGCTCTAGGCATGACTGTGCAGAAATTCCTAAACTGTGTTTATTAGAGTGGGAAAGTACAATCTGAATGTGGGCAGTTCCAAGCCATATGCTGAAGTACCTACACTAATCCCAAAGGACAATGCAAACTGAGCACCAACACTCATTTCTCTGCTACCTGAGTTCAGGGGTAATGTGATCATCTTGACAATATTCCCACAAGTATGAATTTCCTGCCAGAATGGTATATACATTCCAGCTATGATCCAAAATAGGCTCTTACTATCTAAAGTTGCTATTGTTGGGTATTTTATCATATCCACAAGGAATGTAACTAATAGACAAAATTTGTACTAAGGTGTGTCATGTCTTTCTTTTTAAAATGAACATGTGATTCTTTTATTTCTGTAACAGGCTTACAGAAGAAATGTCTAAGAGTTTGTGTTGCCCGTGCCTTGAATGACTTGCTGCCCAACCCTACCTGCCCTTGGGACTTGGAGGTCATATAGTTTGGATTCAAGGATTTAATGACACAGGCTCTGGGAGCAGGTGAGAAATACTGCAACAAGCTCATCTGAACACTGCTGCAAGCTAATTTAAAACCCTTTACCTGCCCCATAGGACCCAAGAAAGTTTCTCTTCTAAACAGTAGTTACTTGTTGACCTGCATTGTTTGCTCCAGCAATCCTTGATCTCTCAAGTAGTCTTCAATTAGGTCCTCCTGCTGGAGATGCTTTTATAGCAGTGAGGCTCCTGGGCATTTATATAGAGGTGACCACCATTTCTCCTATAACTTTGCAAGCGTTGGCTAAAAGTAGTCTTATAATGCTACAAGCACAGATGAATATCAGAGTATTGAAGTCCATTATGTTGATAGAATCTTGAAGTAGAGACTTGTCCTCTAGAAAGGAACTATTTAGAGAATATTCAAGTAGCCAAATAATAATTTGACTTCATTTCCCTAGTTTTGAAACTTGGGTGAATTCAAAGGTAATATGCAGACATGAAGGTGCATTCATGAAGCCTAATTCATTTAAGAACCTGGGCTGTCTACTGAGGGAAATTGTAGGTGTGTAGTAGTGTTTGCCTAAGAGAAAGGCTGTGTGTTCTTCAAGTGGTAGACTGTAAGCTACCAAATCCTGCTTGAGAACTTTGTGATTTTGAGTTAATTTACTATTGAGTACCCTATGTGGTCTTGGATCCTTTTTAAAAATGAACTCTGAAATCTATTTCAGGCATTTTGACTATCTCATTACTTTTTTATTTTCAGTGTTTAGGAATGATGAGATAATGAAATTGTCAAAGTTGCCTCTTTTCTCATATTCTTGCTCTATTTTTGATGGGGTTTATGCATCTACTGGGACAAACACTCTCTAAATTTTATTTTTCCATTTCCCCACAAATTTCATTGTCCTATTTCCATTAATCTAGGTAGTGAGTTTTCAGCGTTTCAGTTTTTATTTTTCACTACTATTTAGTAGGAAAACTGACTTCAGTAAAAGTCACAGTTTTGGTGAGAATTTTCATATTATCTTGAAATAAAATTGAAATAAAAATAGCATTTTATTTGGCTAATAGAGGAGCATTTGCAAGAAATTAATTTATAATTTACTTGAGTTAAGAGAGTTAAAAATTATGAAAT